>NC_086454.1:213011455-213181455 GCF_028390025.1 Pseudophryne corroboree
CCCTGAATTTTCCAATGCGCAGCTCTTTGCAAAAGAGAGATAATTGCAAGGAAAAGCTGTCTTGTACCATTGCATTTTTCTCCCAAACGAAGGTCACTAGAAAGAAAATTTTAAAGCCTCCTGTTAGGCCATCATCTACACGACCTAGCCCTGAATTTTCCAATGCGTAGCTCTTTGCAAAAGAGAGATATTGGCAAGGAAAAGCTGTCTTGTACCATTGCATTTTTCTCCCAAACGAAGGTCACTAGAAAGAAAATTTTAAAGCCTCCTGTTAGGCCATCATCTACACGACATAGCCCTGAATTTTCCAAAGCGTAGCTCTTTGCAAAAGAGAGATATTGGCAAGGAAAAGCTGTCTTGTACCTTTGCATTTTTCTCCCAAACGAAGGACACTAGAAAGAAAATTTTAAAGCCTCCTGTTAGACCATCATCTACACGGCATAGCCATGAATTTTCCAATGCGCAGCTCTTTGCAAAAGAGAGATATTGGCAAGGAAAAGCTGTCTTGTACCTTTGCATTTTTCTCCCAAACGAAGGACACTAGAATTAAAATTTTAAAGCCTCATGTTAGGCCATCATCTACACGATATAGCCCTGAATTTTCCAATGCGCAGCTCTTTGCAAAAGAGAGATATTGGCAAGGAAAAGCTGTCTTGTACCTTTGCATTTTTCTCCCAAACGAAGGTCACTAGAAAGAAAATTTTAAAGCCTCCAGTTAAGCCATCATCTACACGACATAGCCCTGAATTTTCCAATGCGCAGCTCTTTGCAAAAGAGAGATATTGGCAAGGAAAAGCTGTCTTGTACCTTTGCATTTTTCTCCCAAACGAAGGTCACTAGAAAGAAAATTTTAAAGCCTCCTGTTAGGCCATCATCTACACGACATAGCCCTGAATTTTCCAATGCGTAGCTCTTTGCAAAAGAGAGATATTGGCAAGGAAAAGCTGTTTTGTACCATTGCATTTTTCTCCCAAACGAAGGACACTAGAAGAAAATTTTAAAGCCTCCTGTTAGGCCATCATCTACACGACATAGCCCTGAATTTTCCAATGCGCAGCTCTTTGCAAAAGAGAGATATTGGCAAGGAAAAGCTGTCTTGTACCTTTGCATTTTTCTCCCAAACGAAGGACACTAGAAAGAAAATTTTAAAGCCCCCTGTTAGGCCATCATCTACACGACATAGCCCTGAATTTTCCAATGCGCAGCTCTTTGCAAAAGAGAGATATTGGCAAGGAAAAGCTGTCTTGTACCTTTGCATTTTTCTCCCAAACGAAGGACACTAGAAAGAAAATTTTAAAGCCTCCTGTTAGGCCATCATCTACACGAAATAGCCCTGATTTTTCCAATGCGCAGCTCTTTGCAAAAGAGAGATATTGGCAAGGAAAAGCTGTCTTGTACCATTGCATTTTTCTCCCAAACGAAGGACACTAGAAAGAAAATTTTAAAGCCCCCTGTTAGGCCATCATCTACACGACATAGCCCTGAATTTTCCAATGCGCAGCTCTTTGCAAAAGAGAGATATTGGCAAGGAAAAGCTGTCTTGTACCTTTGCATTTTTCTCCCAAACGAAGGTCACTAGAAAGAAAATTTTAAAGCCTCCTGTTAGGCCATCATCTACACGACATAGCCCTGAATTTTCCAATGCGTAGCTCTTTGCAAAAGAGAGATATTGGCAAGGAAAAGCTGTCTTGTACCATTGCATTTTTCTCCCAAACGAAGGACACTAGAAGAAAATGTTAAAGCCTCCTGTTAGGCCATCATCTACACGACATAGCCCTGAATTTTCCAATGCGCAGCTCTTTGCAAAAGAGAGATATTGGCAAGGAAAAGCTGTCTTGTACCATTGCATTTTTCTCCCAAACGAAGGACACTAGAAAGAAAATTTTAAAGCCTCCTGTTAGACCATCATCTACACGGCATAGCCATGAATTTTCCAATGCGCAGCTCTTTGCAAAAGAGAGATATTGGCAAGGAAAAGCTGTCTTGTACCTTTGCATTTTTCTCCCAAACGAAGGACACTAGAATTAAAATTTTAAAGCCTCATGTTAGGCCATCATCTACACGATATAGCCCTGAATTTTCCAATGCGCAGCTCTTTGCAAAAGAGAGATATTGGCAAGGAAAAGCTGTCTTGTACCTTTGCATTTTTCTCCCAAACGAAGGTCACTAGAAAGAAAATTTTAAAGCCTCCAGTTAAGCCATCATCTACACGACATAGCCCTGAATTTTCCAATGCGCAGCGCTTTGCAAAAGAGAGATATTGGCAAGGAAAAGCTGTCTTGTACCTTTGCATTTTTCTCCCAAACGAAGGTCACTAGAAAGAAAATTTTAAAGCCTCCTGTTAGGCCATCATCTACTCGACATAGCCCTGAATTTTCCAATGCGTAGCTCTTTGCAAAAGAGAGATATTGGCAAGGAAAAGCTGTCTTGTACCATTGCATTTTTCTCCCAAACGAAGGACACTAGAAGAAAATTTTAAAGCCTCCTGTTAGGCCATCATCTACACGACATAGCCCTGAATTTTCCAATGCGCAGCTCTTTGCAAAAGAGAGATATTGGCAAGGAAAAGCTGTCTTGTACCTTTGCATTTTTCTCCCAAACGAAGGACACTAGAATTAAAATTTTAAAGCCTCCTGTTAGGCCATCATCTACACGACATAGCCCTGAATTTTCCAATGCGTAGCTCTTTGCAAAAGAGAGATATTGGCAAGGAAAAGCTGTCTTGTACCATTGCATTTTTCTCCCAAACGAAGGACACTAGAAAGAAAATTTTAAAGCCTCCTGTTAGGCCATCATCTACACGACATAGCCCTGAATTTTCCAATGCGCAGCTCTTTGCAAAAGAGAGATATTGGCAAGGAAAAGCTGTCTTGTACCTTTGCATTTTTCTCCCAAACGAAGGACACTAGAATTAAAATTTTAAAGCCTCATGTTAGGCCATCATCTACACGATATAGCCCTGAATTTTCCAATGCGCAGCTCTTTGCAAAAGAGAGATATTGGCAAGGAAAAGCTGTCTTGTACCTTTGCATTTTTCTCCCAAACGAAGGTCACTAGAAAGAAAATTTTAAAGCCTCCAGTTAAGCCATCATCTACACGACATAGCCCTGAATTTTCCAATGCGCAGCGCTTTGCAAAAGAGAGATATTGGCAAGGAAAAGCTGTCTTGTACCTTTGCATTTTTCTCCCAAACGAAGGTCACTAGAAAGAAAATTTTAAAGCCTCCAGTTAAGCCATCATCTACACGACATAGCCCTGAATTTTCCAATGCGCAGCTCTTTGCAAAAGAGAGATATTGGCAAGGAAAAGCTGTCTTGTACCTTTGCATTTTTCTCCCAAACGAAGGTCACTAGAAAGAAAATTTTAAAGCCTCCTGTTAGGCCATCATCTACACGACATAGCCCTGAATTTTCCAATGCGTAGCTCTTTGCAAAAGAGAGATATTGGCAAGGAAAAGCTGTTTTGTACCATTGCATTTTTCTCCCAAACGAAGGACACTAGAAGAAAATTTTAAAGCCTCCTGTTAGGCCATCATCTACACGACATAGCCCTGAATTTTCCAATGCGCAGCTCTTTGCAAAAGAGAGATATTGGCAAGGAAAAGCTGTCTTGTACCTTTGCATTTTTCTCCCAAACGAAGGACACTAGAAAGAAAATTTTAAAGCCCCCTGTTAGGCCATCATCTACACGACATAGCCCTGAATTTTCCAATGCGCAGCTCTTTGCAAAAGAGAGATATTGGCAAGGAAAAGCTGTCTTGTACCTTTGCATTTTTCTCCCAAACGAAGGACACTAGAAAGAAAATTTTAAAGCCTCCTGTTAGGCCATCATCTACACGAAATAGCCCTGATTTTTCCAATGCGCAGCTCTTTGCAAAAGAGAGATATTGGCAAGGAAAAGCTGTCTTGTACCATTGCATTTTTCTCCCAAACGAAGGACACTAGAAAGAAAATTTTAAAGCCCCCTGTTAGGCCATCATCTACACGACATAGCCCTGAATTTTCCAATGCGCAGCTCTTTGCAAAAGAGAGATATTGGCAAGGAAAAGCTGTCTTGTACCTTTGCATTTTTCTCCCAAACGAAGGTCACTAGAAAGAAAATTTTAAAGCCTCCTGTTAGGCCATCATCTACACGACATAGCCCTGAATTTTCCAATGCGTAGCTCTTTGCAAAAGAGAGATATTGGCAAGGAAAAGCTGTCTTGTACCATTGCATTTTTCTCCCAAACGAAGGACACTAGAAGAAAATGTTAAAGCCTCCTGTTAGGCCATCATCTACACGACATAGCCCTGAATTTTCCAATGCGCAGCTCTTTGCAAAAGAGAGATATTGGCAAGGAAAAGCTGTCTTGTACCATTGCATTTTTCTCCCAAACGAAGGTCACTAGAAAGAAAATTTTAAAGCCTCCTGTTAGACCATCATCTACACGGCATAGCCATGAATTTTCCAATGCGCAGCTCTTTGCAAAAGAGAGATATTGGCAAGGAAAAGCTGTCTTGTACCTTTGCATTTTTCTCCCAAACGAAGGACACTAGAATTAAAATTTTAAAGCCTCCTGTTAGGCCATCATCTACACGACATAGCCCTGAATTTTCCAATGCGTAGCTCTTTGCAAAAGAGAGATATTGGCAAGGAAAAGCTGTCTTGTACCATTGCATTTTTCTCCCAAACGAAGGACACTAGAAAGAAAATTTTAAAGCCTCCTGTTAGGCCATCATCTACACGACATAGCCCTGAATTTTCCAATGCGCAGCTCTTTGCAAAAGAGAGATATTGGCAAGGAAAAGCTGTCTTGTACCTTTGCATTTTTCTCCCAAACGAAGGACACTAGAATTAAAATTTTAAAGCCTCATGTTAGGCCATCATCTACACGATATAGCCCTGAATTTTCCAATGCGCAGCTCTTTGCAAAAGAGAGATATTGGCAAGGAAAAGCTGTCTTGTACCTTTGCATTTTTCTCCCAAACGAAGGTCACTAGAAAGAAAATTTTAAAGCCTCCAGTTAAGCCATCATCTACACGACATAGCCCTGAATTTTCCAATGCGCAGCGCTTTGCAAAAGAGAGATATTGGCAAGGAAAAGCTGTCTTGTACCATTGCATTTTTCTCCCAAACGAAGGACACTAGAAGAAAATTTTAAAGCCTCCTGTTAGGCCATCATCTACACGACATAGCCCTGAATTTTCCAATGCGCAGCTCTTTGCAAAAGAGAGATATTGGCAAGGAAAAGCTGTCTTGTACCTTTGCATTTTTCTCCCAAACGAAGGACACTAGAATTAAAATTTTAAAGCCTCCTGTTAGGCCATCATCTACACGACATAGCCCTGAATTTTCCAATGCGTAGCTCTTTGCAAAAGAGAGATATTGGCAAGGAAAAGCTGTCTTGTACCATTGCATTTTTCTCCCAAACGAAGGACACTAGAAAGAAAATTTTAAAGCCTCCTGTTAGGCCATCATCTACACGACATAGCCCTGAATTTTCCAATGCGCAGCTCTTTGCAAAAGAGAGATATTGGCAAGGAAAAGCTGTCTTGTACCTTTGCATTTTTCTCCCAAACAAAGGACACTAGAAAGAAAATTTTAAAGCCTCCTGTTAGGCCATCATCTACACGAAATAGCCCTGAATTTTCCAATGCGCAGCTCTTTGCAAAAGAGAGATATTGGCAAGGAAAAGCTGTCTTGTACCATTGCATTTTTCTCCCAAACGAAGGACACTAGAAAGAAAATTTTAAAGCCTCCTGTTAGGCCATCATCTACACGACATAGCCCTGAATTTTTCAATGCGCAGCTCTTTGCAAAAGAGAGATATTGGCAAGGAAAAGCTGTCTTGTACCTTTGCATTTTTCTCCCAAACGAAGGTCACTAGAAAGAAAATTTTAAAGCCTCCTGTTAGGCCATCATCTACTCGACATAGCCCTGAATTTTCCAATGCGTAGCTCTTTGCAAAAGAGAGATATTGGCAAGGAAAAGCTGTCTTGTACCATTGCATTTTTCTCCCAAACGAAGGACACTAGAAGAAAATTTTAAAGCCTCCTGTTAGGCCATCATCTACACGACATAGCCCTGAATTTTCCAATGCGCAGCTCTTTGCAAAAGAGAGATATTGGCAAGGAAAAGCTGTCTTGTACCTTTGCATTTTTCTCCCAAACGAAGGACACTAGAATTAAAATTTTAAAGCCTCCTGTTAGGCCATCATCTACACGACATAGCCCTGAATTTTCCAATGCGTAGCTCTTTGCAAAAGAGAGATATTGGCAAGGAAAAGCTGTCTTGTACCATTGCATTTTTCTCCCAAACGAAGGACACTAGAAAGAAAATTTTAAAGCCTCCTGTTAGGCCATCATCTACACGACATAGCCCTGAATTTTCCAATGCGCAGCTCTTTGCAAAAGAGAGATATTGGCAAGGAAAAGCTGTCTTGTACCTTTGCATTTTTCTCCCAAACAAAGGACACTAGAAAGAAAATTTTAAAGCCTCCTGTTAGGCCATCATCTACACGAAATAGCCCTGAATTTTCCAATGCGCAGCTCTTTGCAAAAGAGAGATATTGGCAAGGAAAAGCTGTCTTGTACCATTGCATTTTTCTCCCAAACGAAGGACACTAGAAAGAAAATTTTAAAGCCTCCTGTTAGGCCATCATCTACACGACATAGCCCTGAATTTTTCAGTGCGCAGCTCTTTGCAAAAGAGAGATATTGGCAAGGAAAAGCTGTCTTGTACCTTTGCATTTTTCTCCCAAACGAAGGTCACTAGAAAGAAAATTTTAAAGCCTCCTGTTAGGCCATCATCTACACGACATAGCCCTGAATTTTCCAATGCGTAGCTCTTTGCAAAAGAGAGATATTGGCAAGGTAAAGCTGTCTTGTACCATTGCATATTTCTCCCAAACGAAGGACACTAGAATTAAAATTTTAAAGCCTCCTGTTAGGCCATCATCTACACGACATAGCCCTGAATTTTCCAATGCGCAGCTCTTTGCAAAAGAGAGATAATTGCAAGGAAAAGCTGTCTTGTACCATTGCATTTTTCTCCCAAACGAAGGTCACTAGAAAGAACATTTTAAAGCCTCCTGTTAGGCCATCATCTACACGACATAGCCCTGAATTTTCCAATGCGTAGCTCTTTGCAAAAGAGAGATATTGGCAATGAAAAGCTGTCTTGTACCATTGCATTTTTCTCCCAAACGAAGGTCACTAGAAAGAAAATTTTAAAGCCTCCTGTTAGGCCATCATCTACACGACATAGCCCTGAATTTTCCAAAGCGTAGCTCTTTGCAAAAGAGAGATATTGGCAAGGAAAAGCTGTCTTGTACCTTTGCATTTTTCTCCCAAACGAAGGACACTAGAAAGACAATTTTAAAGCCTCCTGTTAGACCATCATCTACACGGCATAGCCATGAATTTTCCAATGCGCAGCTCTTTGCAAAAGAGAGATATTGGCAAGGAAAAGCTGTCTTGTACCTTTGCATTTTTCCCCCAAACGAAGGACACTAGAATTAAAATTTTAAAGCCTCATGTTAGGCCATCATCTACACGATATAGCCCTGAATTTTCCAATGCGCAGCTCTTTGCAAAAGAGAGATATTGGCAAGGAAAAGCTGTCTTGTACCTTTGCATTTTTCTCCCAAACGAAGGTCACTAGAAAGAAAATTTTAAAGCCTCCAGTTAAGCCATCATCTACACGACATAGCCCTGAATTTTCCAATGCGCAGCTCTTTGCAAAAGAGAGATATTGGCAAGGAAAAGCTGTCTTGTACCATTGCATTTTTCTCCCAAACGAAGGACACTAGTAGAAAATTTTAAAGCCTCCTGTTAGGCCATCATCTAGACGACATAGCCCTGAATTTTCCAATGCGCAGCTCTTTGCAAAAGAGAGATATTGGCAAGGAAAAGCTGTCTTGTACCTTTGCATTTTTCTCCCAAACGAAGGACACTAGAATTAAAATTTTAAAGCCTCCTGTTAGGCCATCATCTACACGACATAGCCCTGAATTTTCCAATGCGTAGCTCTTTGCAAAAGAGAGATATTGGCAAGGAAAAGCTGTCTTGTACCATTGCATTTTTCTCCCAAACAAAGGACACTAGAAAGAAAATTTTAAAGCCTCCTGTTAGGCCATCATCTACACGACATAGCCCTGAATTTTCCAATGCGCAGCTCTTTGCAAAAGAGAGATATTGGCAAGGAAAAGCTGTCTTGTACCTTTGCATTTTTCTCCCAAACGAAGGACACTAGAAAGAAAATTTTAAAGCCTCCTGTTAGGCCATCATCTACACGAAATAGCCCTGATTTTTCCAATGCGCAGCTCTTTGCAAAAGAGAGATACTGGCAAGGAAAAGCTGTCTTGTACCATTGCATTTTTCTCCCAAACGAAGGACACTAGAAAGAAAATTTTAAAGCCCCCTGTTAGGCCATCATCTACACGACATAGCCCTGAATTTTCCAATGCGCAGCTCTTTGCAAAAGAGAGATATTGGCAAGGAAAAGCTGTCTTGTACCTTTGCATTTTTCTCCCAAACGAAGGACACTAGAATTAAAATTTTAAAGCCTCCTGTTAGGCCATCATCTACACGACATAGCCCTGAATTTTCCAATGCGTAGCTCTTTGCAAAAGAGAGACATTGGCAAGGAAAAGCTGTCTTGTACCATTGCATTTTTCTCCCAAACGAAGGACACTAGAAAGAAAATTTTAAAGCCTCCTGTTAGGCCATCATCTACACGACATAGCCCTGAATTTTCCAATGCGCAGCTCTTTGCAAAAGAGAGATATTGGCAAGGAAAAGCTGTCTTGTACCTTTGCATTTTTCTCCCAAACGAAGGACACTAGAAAGAAAATTTTAAAGCCTCCTGTTAGGCCATCATCTACACGAAATAGCCCTGATTTTTCCAATGCGCAGCTCTTTGCAAAAGAGAGATATTGGCAAGGAAAAGCTGTCTTGTACCATTGCATTTTTCTCCCAAACGAAGGACACTAGAAAGAAAATTTTAAAGCCCCCTGTTAGGCCATCATCTACACGACATAGCCCTGAATTTTCCAATGCGCAGCTCTTTGCAAAAGAGAGATATTGGCAAGGAAAAGCTGTCTTGTACCTTTGCATTTTTCTCCCAAACGAAGGTCACTAGAAAGAAAATTTTAAAGCCTCCTGTTAGGCCATCATCTACACGACATAGCCCTGAATTTTCCAATGCGTAGCTCTTTGCAAAAGAGAGATATTGGCAAGGAAAAGCTGTCTTGTACCATTGCATTTTTCTCCCAAACGAAGGACACTAGAAGAAAATTTTAAAGCCTCCTGTTAGGCCATCATCTACACGACATAGCCCTGAATTTTCCAATGCGCAGCTCTTTGCAAAAGAGAGATATTGGCAAGGAAAAGCTGTCTTGTACCTTTGCATTTTTCTCCCAAACGAAGGACACTAGAATTAAAATTTTAAAGCCTCCTGTTAGGCCATCATCTACACGACATAGCCCTGAATTTTCCAATGCGTAGCTCTTTGCAAAAGAGAGATATTGGCAAGGAAAAGCTGTCTTGTACCATTGCATTTTTCTCCCAAACGAAGGACACTAGAAAGAAAATTTTAAAGCCTCCTGTTAGGCCATCATCTACACGACATAGCCCTGAATTTTCCAATGCGCAGCTCTTTGCAAAAGAGAGATATTGGCAAGGAAAAGCTGTCTTGTACCTTTGCATTTTTCTCCCAAACGAAGGACACTAGAAAGAAAATTTTAAAGCCTCCTGTTAGGCCATCATCTACACGAAATAGCCCTGAATTTTCCAATGCGTAGCTCTTTGCAAAAGAGAGATATTGGCAAGGAAAAGCTGTCTTGTACCATTGCATTTTTCTCCCAAACGAAGGACACTAGAAAGAAAATTTTAAAGCCTCCTGTTAGGCCATCATCTACACGACATAGCCCTGAATTTTCCAATGCGTAGCTCTTTGCAAAAGAGAGATATTGGCAAGGTAAAGCTGTCTTGTACCATTGCATATTTCTCCCAAACGAAGGACACTAGAATTAAAATTTTAAAGCCTCCTGTTAGGCCATCATCTACACGACATAGCCCTGAATTTTCCAATGCGCAGCTCTTTGCAAAAGAGAGATATTGGCAAGGAAAAGCTGTCTTGTACCATTGCATTTTTCTCCCAAACGAAGGTCACTAGAAAGTAAATTTTAAAGCCTCCTGTTAGGCCATCATCTACACGACATAGCCCTGAATTTTCCAATGCGTAGCTCTTTGCAAAAGAGAGATATTGGCAAGGAAAAGCTGTCTTGTAAAATTGCATTTTTCTCCCAAACGAAGGTCACTAGATAGAAAATTTTAAAGCCTCCTGTTAGGCCATCATCTACACGACATAGCCCGGAATTTTCCAATGCGTAGCTCTTTGCAAAAGAGAGATATTGGCAAGGAAAAGCTGTCTTGTACCTTTGCATTTTTCTCCCAAACGAAGGACACTAGAAAGAAAATTTTAAAGCCTCCTGTTAGGCCATCATCTACACGAAATAGCCCTGAATTTTCCAATGCGCAGCTCTTTGCAAAAGAGAGATATTGGCAAGGAAAAGCTGTCTTGTACCATTGCATTTTTCTCCCAAACGAAGGACACTAGAAAGAAAATGTTAAAGCCTCCTGTTAGGCCATCATCTACACGACATAGCCCTGAATTTTCCAATGCGTAGCTCTTTGCAAAAGAGAGATATTGGCAAGGAAAAGCTGTCTTGTACCATTGCATTTTTCTCCCAAACGAAGGACACTAGAAAGAAAATTTTAAAGCCTCCTGTTAGGCCATCATCTACAAGACATAGCCCTGAATTTTCCAATGCGTAGCTCTTTGCAAAAGAGAGATATTGGCAAGGAAAAGCTGTCTTGTACCATTGCATATTTCTCCCAAACGAAGGACACTAGAAAGAAAATTTTAAAGCCTCCTGTTAGGCCATCATCTACACGACATAGCCCTGAATTTTCCAATGCGTAGCTCTTTGCAAAAGAGAGATATTGGCAAGGAAAAGCTGTCTTGTACCTTTGCATTTTTCTCCCAAACGAAGGACACTAGAATTAAAATTTTAAAGCCTCCTGTTAGGCCATCATCTACACGACATAGCCCTGAATTTTCCAATGCGCAGCTCTTTGCAAAAGAGAGATATTGGCAAGGAAAAGCTGTCTTGTACCTTTGCATATTTCTCCCAAACGAAGGACACTAGAAAGAAAATTTTAAAGCCTCCTGTTAGGCCATCATCTACACGACATAGCCATGAATTTTCCAATGCGCAGCTCTTTGCAAAAGAGAGATATTGGCAAGGAAAAGCTGTCTTGTACCTTTGCATTTTTCTCCCAAACGTAGGTCACTAGAAAGAAAATTTTAAAGCCTCCTGTTAGGCCATCATCTACACGACATAGCCCTGAATTTTCCAATGCGTAGCTCTTTGCAAAAGAGAGATATTGGCAAGGAAAAGCTGTCTTGTACCATTGCATTTTTCTCCCAAACGAAGGACACTAGAAAGAAAATTTTAAAGCCTCCTGTTAGGCCATCATCTACACGACATAGCCCTGAATTTTCCAATGCGTAGCTCTTTGCAAAAGAGAGATATTGGCAAGGAAAAGCTATCTTGTACCTTTGCATTTTTCTCCCAAACGAAGGACACTAGAATTAAAATTTTAAAGCCTCCTGTTAGGCCATCATCTACACGACATAGCCCTGAATTTTCTAATGCGTAGCTCTTTGCAAAAGAGAGATATTGGCAAGGAAAAGCTGTCTTTTCCCTTTGCATTTTTCTCCCAAACGAAGGACACTAGAAAGAAAATTTTAAAGCCTCCTGTTAGGCCACCATCTACACGAAATAGCCCTGAATTTTCCAATGCGCAGCTCTTTGCAAAAGAGAGATATTGGCAAGGAAAAGCTGTCTTGTACCATTGCATTTTTCTCCCAAACGAAGGACACTAGAAAGAAAATTTTAAAGCCTCCTGTTAGGCCATCATCTACACGACATAGTCCTGAATTTTCCAATGCGTAGCTCATTGCAAAAGAGAGATATTGGCAAGGAAAAGCTGTCTTGTACCATTGCATTTTTCTCCCAAACGAAGGACACTAGAAAGAAAATTTTAAAGCCTCCTGTTAGGCCATCATCTACACGAAATAGCCCTGAATTTTCCAATGCGCAGCTCTTTGCAAAAGAGAGATATTGGCAAGGAAAAACTGTCTTGTACCATTGCATTTTTCTCCCAAACGAAGGACACTAGAAAGAAAATTTTAAAGCCTCCTGTTAGGCCATCATCTACACGAAATAGCCCTGAATTTTCCAATGCGCAGCTCTTTGCAAAAGAGAGATATTGGCAAGGAAAAGCTGTCTTGTACCATTGCATATTTCTCCCAAACGAAGGACACTAGAAAGAAAATTTTAAAGCCTCCTGTTAGGCCATCATCTACACGACATAGCCCTGAATTTTCCAATGCGCAGCTCTTTGCAAAAGAGAGATATTGGCAAGGAAAAGCAGTCTTGTACCTTTGCATTTTTCTCCCAAACGAAGGTCACTAGAAAGAAAATTTTAAAGCCTCCTGTTAGGCCATCATCTACACGACATAGCCCTGAATTTTCCAATGCGTAGCTCTTTGCAAAAGAGAGATATTGGCATGGTAAAGCTGTCTTGTACCATTGCATATTTCTCCCAAACGAAGGACACTAGAATTAAAATTTTAAAGCCTCCTGTTAGGCCATCATCTACACGACATAGCCCTGAATTTTCCAATGCGCAGCTCTTTGCAAAAGAGAGATATTGGCAAGGAAAAGCTGTCTTGTACCATTGCATTTTTCTCCCAAACGAAGGTCACTAGAAAGAAAATTTTAAAGCCTCCTGTTAGGCCATCATCTACACGACATAGCCCTGAATTTTCCAATGCGTAGCTCTTTGCAAAAGAGAGATATTGGCAAGGAAAAGCTGTCTTGTACCATTGCATTTTTCTCCCAAACGAAGGACACTAGAAAGAAAATTTTAAAGCCACCTGTTAGGCCATCATCTACACGACATAGCCCTGAATTTTCCAATGCGTAGCTCTTTGCAAAAGAGAGATATTGGCAAGGAAAAGCTGTCTTGTACCTTTGCATTTTTCTCCCAAACGAAGGACACTAGAAAGTTAATTGGAAAGCCTCCTGTTAGGCCATCATCTACACGAAACAGCCCTGAATTTTCCAATACGCAGCTCTTTGCAAAAGAGAGATATTGGCAAGGAAAAGCTGTCTTGTACCATTGCATTTTTCTCCCAAACGAAGGACACTAGAAAGAAAATTTTAAAGCCTCCTGTTAGGCCATCATCTACACGACATAGCCCTGAATTTTCCAATGCGCAGCTCTTTGCAAAAGAGAGATATTGGCAAGGAAAAGCTGTCTTGTACCTTTGCATTTTTCTCCCAAACGAAGGTCACTAGAAAGAAAATTTTAAAGCCTCCTGTTAGGCCATCATCTACACGACATAGCCCTGAATTTTCCAATGCGTAGCTCTTTGCAAAAGAGAGATATTGGCAAGGAAAAGCTGTCTTGTACCTTTGCATTTTTCTCCCAAACGAAGGACACTAGAAGGAAAATTTTAAAGCCTCCTGTTAGGCCATCATCTACACGAAATAGCCCTGAATTTTCCAATGCGCAGCTCTTTGCAAAAGAGAGATATTGGTAAGGAAAAGCTGTCTTGTACCATTGCATTTTTCTCCCAAACGAAGGACACTAGAAAGAAAATTTTAAAGCCTCCTGTTAGGCCATCATCTACACGACATAGCCCTGAATTTTCCAATGCGTAGCTCTTTGCAAAAGAGAGATATTGGCAAGGAAAAGCTGTCTTGTACCATTGCATTTTTCTCCCAAACGAAGGACACTAGAAAGAAAATTTTAAAGCCTCCTGTTAGGCCATCACCTACACGACATAGCCCTGAATTTTTCAATGCGTAGCTCTTTGCAAAAGAGAGATATTGGCAAGGAAAAGCTGTCTTGTACCATTGCATATTTCTCCCAAACGAAGGACACTAGAAAGAAAATTTTAAAGCCTCCTGTTAGGCCATCATCTACACGACATAGCCCTGAATTTTCCAATGCGTAGCTCTTTGCAAAAGAGAGATATTGGCAAGGAAAAGCTGTCTTGTATCTTTGCATTTTTCTCCCAAACGAAGGACACTAGAATTAAAATTTTAAAGCCTCCTGTTAGGCCATCATCTACACGACATAGCCCTGAATTTTCCAATGCGCAGCTCCTTGCAAAAGAGAGATATTGGCAAGGAAAAGCTGTCTTGTACCATTACATTTTTCTCCCAAACCAAGGTCACTAGAAAGAAAATTTTAAAGCCTCCTGTTAGGCCATCATCTACACGACATAGCCCTGAATTTTCCAATGCGTAGCTCTTTGCAAAAGAGAGATATTGGCAAGGAAAAGCTGTCTTGTACCATTGCATTTTTCTCCCAAACGAAGGTCACTAGAAAGAAAATTTTAAAGCCTCCTGTTAGGCCATCATCTACACGACATAGCCCTGAATTTTCCAATGCGTAGCTCTTTGCAAAAGAGAGATATTGGCAAGGAAAAGCTGTCTTGTACCTTTGCATTTTTCTCCCAAACGAAGGACACTAGAAAGAAAATTTTAAAGCCTCCTGTTAGGCCATCATCTACACGAAATAGCCCTGAATTTTCCAATGCGCAGCTCTTTGCAAAAGAGAGATATTGGCAAGGAAAAGCTGTCTTGTACCATTGCATTTTTCTCCCAAACGAAGGACACTAGAAAGAAAATTTTAAAGCCTCCTGTTAGGCCATCATCTACACGACATAGCCCTGAATTTTCCAATGCGCAGCTCTTTGCAAAAGAGAGATATTGGCAAGGAAAAGCTATCTTGTACCTTTGCATTTTTCTCCCAAACGAAGGACACTAGAATTAAAATTTTAAAGCCTCCTGTTAGGCCATCATCTACACGACATAGCCCTGAATTTTCCAATGCGCAGCTCTTTGCAAAAGAGATATATTGGCAAGGAAAAGCTGTCTTTTCCCTTTGCATTTTTCTCCCAAACGAAGGACACTAGAAAGAAAATTTTAAAGCCTCCTGTTAGGCCATCATCTACACGAAATAGCCCTGAATTTTCCAATGCGCAGCTCGTTGCAAAAGAGAGATATTGGCAAGGAAAAGCTGTCTTGTACCATTGCATTTTTCTCCCAAACGAAGGACACTAGAAAGAAAATTTTAAAGCCTCCTGTTAGGCCATCATCTACACGACATAGCCCTGAATTTTCCAATGCGTAGCTCTTTGCAAAAGAGAGATATTGGCAAGGAAAAGCTGTCTTGTACCTTTGCATTTTTCTCCCAAACGAAGGACACTAGAATTAAAATTTTAAAGCCTCCTGTTAGGCCATCATCTACACGACATAGCCCTGAATTTTCCAATGCGCAGCTCTTTGCAAAAGAGAGATATTGGCAAGGAAAAGCTGTCTTGTACCATTGCATTTTTCTCCCAAACGAAGGTCACTAGAAAGAAAATTTTAAAGCCTCCTGTTAGGCCATCATCTACACGACATAGCCCTGAATTTTCCAATGCGTAGCTCTTTGCAAAAGAGAGATATTGGCAAGGAAAAGCTGTCTTGTACCATTGCATTTTTCTCCCAAACGAAGGTCACTAGAAAGAAAATTTTAAAGCCTCCTGTTAGGCCATCATCTACACGACATAGCCCTGAATTTTCCAATGCGTAGCTCTTTGCAAAAGAGAGATATTGGCAAGGAAAAGCTGTCTTGTACCTTTGCATTTTTCTCCCAAACGAAGGACACTAGAAAGAAAATTTTAAAGCCTCCTGTTAGGCCATCATCTACACGAAATAGCCCTGAATTTTCCAATGCGCAGCTCTTTGCAAAAGAGAGATATTGGCAAGGAAAAGCTGTCTTGTACCATTGCATTTTTCTCCCAAACGAAGGACACTAGAAAGAAAATTTTAAAGCCTCCTGTTAGGCCATCATCTACACGACATAGCCCTGAATGTTCCAATGCACAGCTCTTTGCAAAAGAGAGATATTGGCAAGGAAAAGCTATCTTGTACCTTTGCATTTTTCTCCCAAACGAAGGACACTAGAATTAAAATTTTAAAGCCTCCTGTTAGGCCATCATCTACATGACATAGCCCTGAATTTTCCAATGCGTAGCTCTTTGCAAAAGAGAGATATTGGCAAGGAAAAGCTGTCTTTTCCATTTGCATTTTTCTCCCAAACGAAGGACACTAGAAAGAAAATTTTAAAGCCTCCTGTTAGGCCATCATCTACACGACATAGCCCTGAATTTTCCAATGCGTAGCTCTTTGCAAAAGAGAGATATTGGCAAGGAAAAGCTGTCTTGTACCTTTGCATTTTTCTCCCAAACGAAGGACACTAGAAAGAAAATTTTAAAGCCTACTGTTAGGCCATCATCTACACGACATAGCCCTGAATTTTCCAATGCGCAGCTCTTTGCAAAAGAGAGATATTGGCAAGGTAAAGCTGTCTTGTACCATTGCATTTTTCTCCCAAACGAAGGACACTAGAAAGAAAATTTTAAAGCCTCCTGTTAGACCATCATCTACACGAAATAGCCCTGAATTTTCCAATGCGCAGCTCTTTGCAAAAGAGAGATATTGGCAAGGAAAAGCTGTCTTGTACCTTTGCATTTTTCTCCCAAACGAAGGACACTAGAAAGAAAATTTTAAAGCCTACTGTTAGGCCATCATCTACACGACATAGCCCTGAATTTTCCAATGCGCAGCTCTTTGCAAAAGAGAGATATTGGCAAGGTAAAGCTGTCTTGTACCATTGCATTTTTCTCCCAAACGAAGGACACTAGAAAGAAAATTTTAAAGCCTCCTGTTAGACCATCATCTACACGGCATAGCCATGAATTTTCCAATGCGCAGTATGTATAAAGAAGAAAGAAAAGAAAAAACACGGGTAGGTGGTATACAATTATGGACGGACTGCCGAGTGCCGACACAGAGGTAGCTACAGCCGTGGACTACCGTACTGTACTGTGTCTGCTGCTAATATAGACTGGATGATAATGAGATGTAGTATGTATAAAGAAGAAAGAAAAAAAAAACACGGGTAGGTGGTATACAATTATGGACGGACTGCCGAGTGCCGACACAGAGGTAGCTACAGCCGTGGACTACCGTACTGTACTGTGTCTGCTGCTAATATAGACTGGTTGATAAAGAGATGTAGTATGTATGTAAAAAGAAGAAAGAAAAAAAACCACGGGTAGGTGGTATACAATTATGGATGGACTGCCGAGTGCCGACACAGAGGTAGCTACAGCCGTGGACTACTGTACTGTGTCTGCTGCTAATATAGACTGGTTGATAAAGAGATGTAGTATGTATGTATAAAGAAGAAAGAAAAAAAAACCACGGGTAGGTGGTATACAATTATGGACGGACTGCCGAGTGCCGACACAGAGGTAGCTACAGCCGTGGACTACCGTACTGTACTGTGTCTGCTGCTAATATAGACTGGTTGATAAAGAGATGTAGTATGTATGTATAAAGAAGAAAGAAAAAAAAACCACGGGTAGGTGGTATACAATTATGGATGGACTGCCGAGTGCCGACACAGAGGTAGCTACAGCCGTGGACTACTGTACTGTGTCTGCTGCTAATATAGACTGGTTGATAAAGAGATGTAGTATGTATGTATAAAGAAGAAAAAAAAACCACGGGTAGGTGGTATACAATTATGGACGGACTGCCGAGTGCCGACACAGAGGTAGCTACAGCCGTGGACTACCGTACTGTACTGTGTCTGCTGCTAATATAGACTGGTTGATAAAGAGATGTAGTATGTATGTATAAAGAAGAAAGAAAAAAAAACCACGGGTAGGTGGTATACAATTATGGATGGACTGCCGAGTGCCGACACAGAGGTAGCTACAGCCGTGGACTACTGTACTGTGTCTGCTGCTAATATAGACTGGTTGATAAAGAGATGTAGTATGTATGTATAAAGAAGAAAGAAAAAAAAACCACGGGTAGGTGGTATACAATTATGGATGGACTGCCGAGTGCCGACACAGAGGTAGCTACAGCCGTGAACTACCGTACTGTGTCTGCTGCGACTGGATGATAAATAATGATATAAAAAATATATATATATCACTACTGCAGCCGGACAGGTATATATTATATAATGACGGACCTGCTGGACACTGTCTGTCAGCAGAATGAGTTTTTTATAGAATAAAAAAAAAAAACACCACACAAGTCACACGACGAGTGTTTAACTTTTTCAGGCAATCACAATATAGTATACTACTAACTATACTGGTGGTCAGTGTGGTCAGGTCACTGGTCAGTCACACTGGCAGTGGCACTCCTGCAGCAAAAGTGTGCACTGTTTAATTTTAATAATATGTACTCCTGGCTCCTGCTATAACCTATAACTGGCACTGCTCCCCAGTCTCCCCCACAATTATAAGCTGTGTGAGCACAGTCAGATATATACATAGATGATGCAGCACACTGGGCTGAGCAGTGCACACAGATATGGTATGTGACTGAGTCACTGTGTATCGTTTTTTTCAGGCAGAGAACGGATTATATTAAATAAAACTGCACTGTCTGGTGGTCACTGTGGTCAGTCACTACTAAACTCTGCACTCTCTACAGTACTCCTAAGCTCCAGTAAATCAAGTGTCTCTGTCTCAAATCAATCTCACTCTCTCTCTTCTAATCTAAATGGAGAGGACGCCAGCCACGTCCTCTCCCTATCAATCTCAATGCACGTGTGAAAATGGCGGCGACGCGCGGCTCCTTATATAGAATCCGAGTCTCGCGAGAATCCGACAGCGTCATGATGACGTTCGGGCGCGCTCGGGTTAACCGAGCAAGGCGGGAAGATCCGAGTCGCTCGGACCCGTGAAAAAAAACATGAAGTTCGGGCGGGTTCGGATTCCGAGGAACCGAACCCGCTCATCTCTACTACACACCCAGTCCGACGCAATTGCCGGTCTGAGTAAGGTATCTGAATGTGTATAAATGGACTTCAGGGTAATCTCCTGTTTGCGGTCAGCACACTCTTTGAGGGTAGCCGTATCCTGGGACGGGAGGGCTACCTTCTTGGATAAGCGTGTTAATGCTTTGTCCACCCTAGGGGAGCATTCCCATCGTAACCTATCCGTTGATGGGAAAGGATACGCCATAAGAATCCTTTTGGAAATCTGCAGTCTTTTATCTGGAGATTCCCAAGCTTTTTCACATAACTCGTTCAGCTCGTGTGAGGGGGGAAAGGTTACCTCAGGCTTCTTTCCCTTGTACATATGTACCCTCTTGTCAGCGACAGGGGGTTCCTCTGTGATGTGCAAAACATCTTTTATTGCCATAATCATAAATCGAATGGATTTTGCCAATTTTGGCTGTAACTTTGCATCATCGTAATCGACACTGGAGTCAGAATCCGTGTCGGTATCTGTGTCAACAATCTGGGATAGTGGGCGCTTATGAGACCCTGACAGTCCCTGCAACATAGGATCAGGCATGGGTTGAAACCCTGACTGTCCCAAAGCTTCTGCCTTGTCTAATCTTTTGTGCAATGAGTTTACACTAGCATTTAAAACATTCCACATATCCATCCAATCAGCTGTCGGCGGAGACACCACATTCATTTGCTCCCGCTCCTCTCTAATATAGCCTTCTTCCTCAGACATGTCGACACACGTGTACCGACACACTACACACACAGGGAATGCTTTTTCTGAAGACAGTTTCCCCACAAGGCCCTTTGGAGAGACAGAGAGAGAGTATGCCAGCACACCCCCCAGCGCTATATAACCCAGGAATAAAACAGTAACTTAATGTTTGCCCAGTAGTGCTGCTGTATGTAATTTGCGAATTATGTGCCCCCCCCACCCCTCTTTTCAACCCTCTTGTCTAACGTGGTATAAGCAGGGTAGAGTCCGGGGAGCTTCCTCTCAGCGGTGCTGTGGAGAAAAAATGGCGCTGGTGAGTGCTGAGGGAGAAGCCCCGCCCCCTCGGAGGCGGGCTTCTGTCCCGCTTAAACTGTAAAATTGGTGGGGGCTTATACATATATAAAGTGCCCAGCTGTATATATGTTATATTTTTGCGAAAGAGGTTTATATTGCTGCCCAGGGCGCCCCCCCTGCGCCCTGCACCCTTACAGTGACCGGAGTATGTGAGGTGTATGGGAGCAAAGGCGCACAGCTGCAGTGCTATGCGTTACCTTAGTGAAGATCATGAAGTCTTCTGCCGCCTCTGAAGTCTTCTTTTCTTCTCATACTCACCCGGCTTCTATCTTCCGGCTCTGCGAGGGGGACGGCGGCGCGGCTCTGGGACGGACGGCGAGGGTGAGATCCTGCGTACCAATCCCACTGGAGCTAATGGTGTCCAGTAGCCTAAGAAGCAGGACCTTGCAACTCAGAGAGCAGGGCTGCTTCTCTCCCCTCAGTCCCTCGATGAGGGAGTCTGTTGCCAGCAGTGCTCCCTGAAAATTAAAAACCTAACAAAATACTTTCTGTCAGAAAGCTCAGGAGAGCTCCTGAAAAGCACCCAGTCTCCACTGGGTACAGTATCAAACTGAGTTCTGGAGGAGGGGCATAGAGGGAGGAGCCAGTGCACACCCAGAACTAAAGTCTTTCTTAAAGTGCCCATGTCTCCTGCGGAGCCCGTCTATCCCCATGGTCCTTACGGAGTCCACAGCATCCTCTAGGACGTTAGAGAAAATAGGATTTTAATACCTACCGGTAAATCCTTTTCTCTTAGTCCGTAGAGGATGCTGGGCACCCGTCCCAGTGCGTACTGTGTCTGCAGTTATTAAATGGCCCTTAACTCCAGAACATTTATGTGGAGATGAAAACATCCAAGGAAGACTTGACCATCTTCCTTGGATGTTTTCCCCCTGTGTGACTGCTCTCCAGACTCGGAGGGTTGCATCCGTGGTCCCTAGGATCCCGTCCTGGATCCCGAACCATCGCCCCTCTAGGTGGTGAGAACTGTGCAGCCACCAATGGAGTGAGATTCTGGTCTTGGAAGACAGGATTATCCTCCGGTGCATGTGTAGGTGGGATCCGGACCACTTGTCCAACAGGTCCCACTGGAACACTCTGGCATGGAACCTGCCAAACTGAATGGCCTCGTAGGCCGCAACCATCTTCCCCAGCAACTGAATGCATTGATGGATTAACACTCTTGCTGGTTTCAGAATTTGTTTGACCAGACTCTGGATCTCCAGAGCCTTTCCACTAGAAGAAAACCTCTTCTGTGTCCAGTATCACTCCCAAAAACAACAACCGCGTCATTGGGACCAACTGCGATTTTGGCAAGTTTAGGAGCCAACCATGTTGTTGAAGAACTGTCAGGGAGAGTAGATGTTTTGCACCAACTGGTCCCTGGATCTCGCCTTTATCAGGAGATCATCCAAGTACGGGATAATTGTGACTCCTTGCTTGCGAAGGAGAACCATCATTTCCGCCATCACCCTGGTGAAAATCCTCGGAGCCGTGGACAGACCAAACGGCAACGTCTGAAATTGGTAATGACAATCCTGAATTGCAAACCTCAGGTAGCTTGATGCAGTGGCTAAATGGGAACATATAAGTAGGCATCCTTTATGTCTACCAAAACCATGAAATCTCCTTTATCCCCCGGACTGGAGATCACTACCCTGAGAGATTCCATCTTGAAATTGAATTTCTTTAGGTAGAAATTAAGGGATTTCAGATTTCAGATTGGTCTGACTGAGCCGTCCGGCTTCGGGACCACGAAGAGGCTTGAATAAAAACCTTCTCCCTGCTGACTAAGGCTGATTTGAACAATCGGTGAGGGGGAACGTCTTGAAACCCCAGTTTGTACCCTTGGGACACTATTTGTAAAACCCACGAGTCCAGGTCCGAATGAATCCAGAACTGACTGAAGAGTTTTAGACGTGCCCCCCACTGGTGCGGGCTCCTGCAAGAGAGCCCCAGCGTCATGCAGTGGATTTGGCAGAAGCAGAGGACGATCTCTGCTCCTGCGATCTTGAAGAGGCTACAGACCTCTTCCCTCTTTTCCTTCCTCTACCTGCAAAGAAAGGGGAATCTTAACTTCTTGCATATCTATTGGGCCGAAATGACTGCGTCAGATAATGATGCGTCTTCATCCGTTGAGAGGGAACATAGGGCAAGAAGGATGACTTACCTGCGGGAGCTGCCGAGATCAAATTAACTAGGCCGTCGCCAAACAAGGCTTCACCTTCATAGGGAAGAGACTCCCTTTCTTCTTGGAGTCAGCATCAGCATTCCCTTGGTGAATCCACAATGCCCTCCTATCCGAGACTGCCATGAAATTGGCCCGTGAGCACTTGTGCCCGGTGTAGGATTTTTAAATATGTGTAGTTTACTGTATGCAAGGGTTTAAAACCTTTTAGGAACTGAGCTCTAAGGTGTATTACATGTAGTTTAAAAAAAACAAAAAAGGTTTATTTTATGGCAGTAGTTTCCAAACTGGGGTTCTTGCACTGGTAGCATAGTTTGGTGGTCCAGGACCAATTAAAATTATTTATACTTTATTAAATTGGCAAAACCATTCCCTCACAACATAACTGAACCTGAGGATGACATGCTATAAACACAATTTACTTAATTTTATATTTTTTTCTGAATTTCTCAATAAAAAAAACTTTGGCCTAGGGGTGCCGTGAAACAAATTTTGATACTCTAGGGCAGGGGTGTCAAACCCATGGGCCGCATGCCGCCCCCAATGCATCCTTTTGTGGCCCACAGGCCGGGGTCCGGCAGGGGTCCGACAGGGGTCCTTTTGTGGCCCGATCACCTTGCTTAGAGCGAGGGCAGGAGAGTGCAGCCAGAGTCTTTGCTTTCTATGTGCGGCACCATCTTCCCGAAGAGATCACCGGGAAGATAGTGCCCCTTCCACTGGCTACAGCACAGGTATACTGGGGTGGGGTAGCAAACTGGGGGCCCCAATGGGCCCCTCCAGCAGTCCCTCTACCAAAACACGTCTTTTGGTGGTTTTGCGGTGTTGTTATAACTACATGGTGACGATACTGTAGCACAGAGATTTTCAACCATTTACAACTCACGTCACACAGAACAAGATTTAAATATTGACAAGGCACACTGAAATATAATGGTGATGCATGGTGCAGTATCGTGTCCTAGGATGTCATGTCGCAGCTTCTCCATAGGTAACGCCTGAACAGGCCCGCTGACAGGGGGGACAAAGGGGACACTTGTTCAGGGCTCCAAGTATTAAGAACAGAAATAATGGGGCCACAGTGCCAATATTGCTTTTTAAAGTGTATCCACCAACTGCTCAATTTAAGCAGGAAAACAATTAACAGGCCAACTAAGCCCTCCCCCCTCCTTTTACCCCATCACTTTGTCCAGTCCCTGTGGTCCATACTGTATTGCCATTATTATGCATGTTGCTGTGCTGGCCCTTTTCTGAATGTCCCTGCCACCGCCACCGAAGAGCTGGATAGCCCAGTATGAAAACCACCTGCCGGCCTCACTGACGGTCCGAGTCAAAGGCTCCATTTTTTTTTAAAGATCCCTCTGCCAAGTTAAGGGGGGGTTGAGGGGGCCCCAGAGATATCAGTGTACTGGGCCCCGAGATTTCTGTTGCTGGCCCTG
Source organism: Pseudophryne corroboree (assembly GCF_028390025.1). Classification (NCBI taxonomy): domain Eukaryota; kingdom Metazoa; phylum Chordata; class Amphibia; order Anura; family Myobatrachidae; genus Pseudophryne; species Pseudophryne corroboree. The sequence continues at coordinate 213,035,063 of NC_086454.1, forward strand.
ACCCTCAGGGGCGTATCTACCCCTTGGCCAGGATGGCACTTGCCAGGGGCACCATCCAGCTGTGCCAACCGTGGCTAAGGGATAGAGTTCTGCAGTCTCGAAAGGGCGCTATGGCAATCAGCGTGGGACTGACCAATTAGACGGTGAGGGAAGGATACTGAAATTGTCCCAACCCTGTTACAGTTTGAAACGCCCCTCAACTGCTGTCCACTGCTTCACTCCTAGCTCTGCCCCTTTGAAATTATTAATCCCTACCCCCCGGTAGGCGGAGTTCTCCAGGCCCATACTCAGGAGTCACCACTGCTGTACATTATGTGCCAGTTGTAGAGGCAGAGCGGGGAACATCAGAGAACGCCACAAATTACACAGTGGGCAAGGAGATGGCTGGAGACAGCTGCACAGCCATGCCTTGCAAGTTCGAGAGAGCTGTTGAATTTCAGCACTTCAAGTCAGAGCCTGCCCCCTGCTGCCCAAGCAGTCCGTGACAGTTAGTGTCGAGGAGGGGGGGATTTGTGCATGTGTGCTATCAGTGTGTGTGTGTGGGGGGTGGGGGGGTGGAGGATGTGTGTGACTGTGAGGGAGCTGTCAGTGTCAGTGGGGAGAGGAGCAGGAGGGAGTTGTCAGTGTGTGGAAGTGATGAGAGTTGTCAGTACTGGGGAAATGTGTGTGTGTGTGTACTAGATTTAGGAGTGTGTGTTTGTGAGAGGTTTTAGTTGGGGAATTAGAGTTCATACAGTAATTAAATGTTTTCATATTGAGAACTACATCTCCCAGCATATACAGTGTGCTGGGGATGCTAACAAGCTTTATTTAAAAGTTTAAAAAACATTGCTTTTATGACTGCAATGGTTAAAAAGGGAGAGCTATAAATCAATTTTTCAGTGAATGATCGCAGTTTGAGCTGTTACATTTTACTGAACCACCTATCCCTCCACACTCACTACCTGTCCTCAGGATACATTTACCATCCCGGCAGACGGTATACCGGCGGTCATTTGACCGATGTTGGAATCCTGACACCACTTGGGAGACTGGTGCCGGCACACAGACAGCCAACATCCCGAAGGCGAGTATTAGAGGGAGGGTTAGGACCGGGGGAGGGGGTGTTAGGGAAGGCACTAGGAGGGGGGGGGTTAGTCCTAGCTGCCACCCCCTGAGGGTTAGCCCTATCCGCCACCCCCCCCAGAGGGTTAGGATTAGGATTAGGTATCATGTGACTGCTGGAATCCCGAGCGCCGGATGCCATACCCAACCCCCTTTACTTTTTCAGGCATTTCTATCTCTCCTCTCTCTATGGTGTTCCGATTGCCCACTTTCCCTTGTGCTTTTCTCTCTCTCTCCTTTGTTTAGAGCATCAGTTTCTGTAGTCCACTTTATCCTTATTTTTTCCAGTGTTTCACTATCTCTCTGATGTAATGAGGATGTATGGTCTAGAGGGATCAGTAATGCATTGTACTGTATAGAGGCGTCAGGGATGTAGCGTAGGGTATAGAGGCGTCAGGGATGTAGCGTAGGTTATAGAGGCATCAGGAATGTAGCGTAGGGAATAGAGGCGTCAGGGATTTAGCTTAGGGAATATAGGCATCAGGGATGTACTAGCAGGTATATAGAGGTCAGTGTACTGTATAGAAGGGTCAGTAATGCAGTGATGGTTATAGAAAGGTCAGTGATGTAGTGTAGGGTATAGAGGGGTCAGTTATGTAGTGTGGGGTAAAGAGGGGTCAGTAAAGATACTAAGCTGAAGTACTTAGAACACTTCTTGAATTAAGACACAACCTGCAAGAAAAAGTATGCAATATGGGTGAAAAGGCAAATGTCAGAGGTCTGATACAAGTGACCAGCTCCACACCTTGCACCACATAGCATTATGTTAAACTGGGATATGTTCTTTTTTGGTGTGTGTGTGTGTGTGTGTGTGTGTGTGTGTGTATGTGTGTGTGTGTGTGTGGGGGGGGGTGCCAAAGGAAATTTTTGCCATTGGCTCCTTTGGTCTAGAACCAGCCCTGATCACAAAATATTTTTGTCTGAGCAGACTGGACACTGATCAGCGTTGGCTCATTCTCAGCCCCCCGCCCAGCCTCTGCTGCCAACAGACTGCTTTTAGCTAGTTAACCTTCTGCCTTCCCTATCTATGACACAGACTGCTGCTAATGCTACCAGAATGTTCCCAGTGGCTTCACACCAACAGTGAATCCCAGCCGATGATGTAGGGCAGCGTGTGGGGGAGGGGGTCAGTTGCTGTGGCTCCAACATGGTAACCGCCAATGGACTGCAATGCTTTATCGAAAGGGGGGGCGCTAGTCCCTTACTTTGCCAGGGGCGCTTGGACCCCTAGCTACACCTCTGTTGACCCTAACCGATACCCCTAAACTAACCATAATTCCTGCAGTAAAAATCCATGTTTCTATGTATATAGGGGGTCATTCCGAGTTGATCGCTTGCTGCCGTTGTTCGCTGCGTAGCAATCAGTTGAAAAAAAATGGCTAATCTGTGCATGCGCATGCTCCGTAATGTGCATGCGCATCGTACGGGTACAAAGTCCATTGTGGTTTTGCACTAGTTCTAGCGATTATTCCAATCACAGAACAGGCCACAAGGAGATTGACAGAAAGAGGGCGTTTCTGGGTGTCAACTGACCGTTTTCAGGGAGTGCTTGGAAAAATGCAGGCGTGGCAGAAGAAATGCAGACGTGGCTGGGCATTCGCTGGATGGGTGTGTGACATCAAAAGCCGTCCCTCGGTTGTTAGAATCAACGCACACGAAGTGTAACTACAGTGCTGGTCTTATTTTGAAACGATTTTGCAGGCGCTCTGCTGCTCAAGTGTTCGCACTTCTCCAAAGTGAATATACACTCTCCAGTGGGCAGCGACAATGCGTTTGCATGGCTGCTAAAAACTGCTAGCGAGCAATCAACTCAGAATGAACCCCATAGTGTATTGCAAGAAAATATCTGTAAATCCAATGGTACCGTAAGTGCGGTATATACTCGCACTTCTTTGCGGGGTGAGAACATCTCCCCTAAGTGAAGTCAGCCCTATGAATAGAGTTTGTGTGATCCCTGTGCAGCAGTCACAGAAAGGGTTCATCTCTGCAGTTTGTCACTCAAATTACATTGCTGCATTTTTTCTAGAAGTGGATCTGAGAGCTGTTACCCGCAGACCAGCTACAATAATTATCCTGGGTACTCACTAGACCAGTGGTTCTCAAACTGCACCCTGGGGTGCCTCAGGACACTTGCAGGGGTGCCTTGGATTGGTGGTCCAGGACCAATTCAAAATATTTATAGTTAGTGTTATAGGCAAAACCAGTGCTGTTGGCTGGCAATCATAACATATGTGCACAAGCAGAAGCAAATCCTGTCCCCTACCAAAGGGCCAGTGCTAGGGTGTTTGGCGCCTCCCTGCAAACTATTAATTTGGGCCCTCTCTCCAATACTTAATAAAGGGACAGTGCGCTCCTTAAAAAAAGACGGTGTGGTATCACAAGGAAGGGGCATGGCCACACAATAGCACCCCAAATCAAAATACGCCACACAGTAGCACTATCTTATTGTCATTACACCGCATGTAATAATAATAATAATAATAATAATAATACCCACAGTCGCAGTGCCCTTTATACACATAACCACCATATCAGTGCAGCTTACACACATAATGCCAACAGTAGCAGTGCCCCTTCTACACATGCCCACGGTGGCAATCCTTTACATGGCAAATATCAACCTGGTTTTGCCATGTAAAGGATTGCCACTTTAAAAAACAAACAATAAAAAAAAAAAAAACAACAGGAAAAAACACAAAATCTCTCACTTTCTGATTCTCACACCCTATTACATTCCTCCCTATATATTTAAATGTTTCTATTACTGTATGTTCCCTCTTCCCTTCTCCAAACTATACACATCAACATTTTTTAGTATTTCCAGGTAAGTTTTGTGATGTAGGCCATGCACAATTTTAGTTGCCCTAATGTATTTACAGCCTTCTGGAGATATGGCTTCTGGAACTGAACACAGGATTCTAAATGTGGCTGTACCAAGGACCTATACAGTGGCATTACAGGTTGAGTATCCCTTATCCAAAATGCTTGGGACCAGAGGAATTTTGGATATCGGATTTTTCTGTATTTTGGAATAATTGCATACCATAACGAGATATTATGGTGATGGGACCTAAATCTAAGCACAGAATGCATTTATGTTTCATATACACCTTATACACACAGCCTGAAGGTCATTTTAGCCAATATTTTTTATAACTTTGTGCATTAAACAAAGTGTGTGTACATTCACAGAATTCATTCATGTGTCATATACACCTTATACACACAGTCTGAAGTTCATTTAATACAATATTTTTAATAACTTTGAGTATTAAACAAAGTTTGTGTACACTGAGCCATCAAAAAACAAAGGTTTCACTATCTCAGTCTCACTCAAAAAAGTCCGTATTTCGGAATATTCCGTATTTCAGAATATTTGCATATGGGATACTCAACCTGTATTACTTTTTTCTGCTACTGGTTCTTTAACCTATGCAAACAAGCATCTGACTTGCCTTTCCTATTGCTTTGTTACATTGCTCACCTGAAATAGTAATACTTAGATAGCTTTCCTCTTGCCATTATAATGCCCTTAATATTATAGTTAGCCTTTGCATTTTTGAGACGTGTATGATTTTGCATTTTTTGGCATTAAATGTTGCCATGTTCTTGACCATTCCTCTAGTCCAGGGGCAGAACTGCCAGAGACAACGGAGTCAGTTGCCGCCGGGCTCCAGCCCTGAAGGGGCTCCAGCCCTAAAGGGGCTTCCTCCATTGCCCCCCGGCTGTTACGTGCCCTTCCTACTAAATAGACAAAGGCGCTACCAGCAGGGTCTCGCAGTTTGTACATTCCATGCCGTAACACCCTTCTTTCCACCTTTTTCAAGACCCAGCCCAGCAGCCTCGCCGCTGCCACCACCGCTAGCTGCAGCACTGCCAGCGGTGGGGTGCCCCTGCTTCTTCTCACACCACAGATAGCTGGGCAGCACTGCAACTGCCTGCCTGATTGCTCCGCCCCCTTCCGGCTCCCAAGCACCTCTGCTGCCCAGTGATCCAGGAGCCTGCTGCTAGGAAGAAGTGGCCGAGCTTCAGCAAGCGAGTCTGGACACTGGCGGAGGAAGCCATGATAACCAGATAATGGGGAGTGGAGAGCCAGTTCCAAGGTAATACTTTATACAGCTGGTTGAGATCCTGGTCGGTGGATATGGATTCCAAGAAAACCCTGGAGGTGCTTCCTTTCAAGGGAGACACTCTCTTTGGAGAAGACCTCAATAAGATTGTAGCTGATCTGGCTACTGCTAAAACAGCTTGCCTACCTCGTATGACTCCTACCACGCAGAAGGCTAAAAGTACTTTCCCTTGGCCCTTTCATCCCTCAGGTAAAGCGTACCCAAGGTCAGGCATACCCAAAGCAAGCTCATGCTTCCAGACCTGCCAAGCCCAGACTGAAGCAAGCCTGGGCTGCCCATCAGCCTGCTTCCAAAACGGACAAGCCTGCCGCATGACGGTGCAGGCCTCCCTCTGGGGGATCCCATGGTGGGGGGCCCGACTTCTAGGTTTGGCATAGAAAGGTATAATTCTAAGCTAGAGAATTCTGTTTGGAGCTCACCTTGTACTTTGTGAAGAAATAATCAGCATTGTGGCTGAGCAGATACATGTAGTGTGTGGCTGCAAACTGCATGGATCTGCTGCGTTGTAATGCTGATACTTTTTTTTTGCAAAGTACCAATAGCTTCATATAATGTTCACAATTTTTATGCAGGATCAAATAGCTCAATAGGTAGGGTGTTTGATTAGAATTCAACAGGTTATAGGTTTGAATCCTGGGTATGGTAGTTTGAGATGTGTTATTTAATAAAGTATGTTGTTCTGACTGCTGGGATATCATACTAAATAAATGGAGTTGATCAATTTTTTTTTATTTTTTTTTTAAACTTGGGACAATTTCCAGATACTTTTCTTTATAACTGAGATTGCCCCCTGGAACTTCACATCAGTTGACAACTATGCATGAGTGGGCAGTGCTTGCTCTGGATCTGCCCACCCATTTATGTGCCGTCATAAAAGAAAGCACAACTGACAGTTATCCTGGGCGTACACTACACAATTATCTGTCAGGCTATCTATCCAGTCTGGATGGATGGAATGAAAATCTGATCTGGTAATGTATAGTAGCAAATGTCAATTAACCATTTGCTCCCAAACACTAGAAAAGTGGTCAAAAATGGTCATTACACAAATTGGTTAAACCCAAAATTTAACCAATTTGTTTAGGGGACCATGTTTGTCCATTTTCTAGTGTTTGAGAGTAAATCGTTGATGGTCATTTGCTCACATAGATAACCGGATTTCTATTCCAACCAGCCAGTGTTGGAGATATGGTCTGCCAGATTACATAATGCATACCAGAGCCATAACTAGACTTTTTGGTGCCCTGTGACAGAGAATTATATGCCCCCCCCCCTCCCCTCCCCATTTTTGCAATATGGACAAAAGGCGCATGCCTTGTGGGGAAGGGGCATAACAAGATTGGTCTCAGAGAAAGCACATGAGATATGAAGATATATCTAGTATACTTGACACTCAATGGTTTGTGGTATTGCCGGGGTGCCCTCCTTAAATGCATATACAGTCACACATGGCGTGTTTGTGCAAATGGCATATCAGCAGTCAGCACTAACTGGTGACATGCCATTTGTACAAGTAAGCCATGTGTGACTAATATATAAACATACTTTATTAAATAACACCTCAAACTATCATACCCAGGATTCAAATCTATAACCTGTTGAATTCTAATCAAACACCCTACCCATTGAGCTACTTGATCCTGCATCTATTCTAACCTCCAAAAACAGATTCAGTTGCATTTTCCAGCGTGTTTTGTTTGCGCCTTTGCAAATGTCTTACATCGACAAACTTATTTAGTACTATTTTGCAAATAGGGTTACATTGTCGCAACATTGTGTTCCCTAATTGCTTGATTTTTTAAATGCAACAATTGATAAAGACACCTGATAATTGCTCTGTGGAGTGTTATTTTGTGTCTACTTCTTATCTACATTTAATTACCTACCTCTAATCAAGGCATTTTTAAATGCTGGGGGCTGCCAGGACGTGAGGCCTACCTAGACTTTAGATCGGAATTTGAATGTACTTGTGAACTAACTTAATTTCCTACTTCTAAATTCATTCCTAAATTCACTACTTACATTAATCCTGTAGTTGAGCATTTTGAGCCTTCAATTGTGGGTATTGTTTTGTGTCCAGACCAGCAGCTGGTGGTGTGCATTTGCTGGAAAGGCATCGAAGACCTCCGATATGCTGCATCTCCTGATGTGTGTCTCCCTCAAGTGGCTGTCAGCAAATGCATGCTAGACACCCCATTCCAAGCTGATTGTGACATCACGGAACATGCATCATAGAACAGGCATGCCAGAATATGGGTCTTCAACCTGCGACCCTCCAGCTGCTGTGGAACTACATATACCAGCATGCCCTGCCTCAGTTTTAGCATACCTTAATAGCAAAACTGTGGCAGGGCATGCTGGGATGTGTAGTTTCACAGCAGCTGGAGGGCCACAGGATGAAGACCCATGTGCTAGAGCCAAGCCGCAGGTACATTGAATGCTAGCAAGCTGAATGTTTAAATCCTTTTTGTTCCGCAGCATTCCAATGCGGAAGATTCCATGGAACCAGAGATTATTCCATTGAGAAGGACATGCTGCCTGGATGACTGCACTGTGCAAATTAAATCACGGAGCCAGTTGGCTTGTGGGTGGCTCTGGTGACTGGGTGGTTGGGTGGGCGGTGTGTCAGAGGTGGAGCACATGCAAATGAATGTGTATCATCCTGCTAGTGAGAGTGAAAACTCATGCAGGAGTGTGCCTGCTTGTCAGTGGGTTATGCACCTTGCCAGGCGTCAAATCTACATGGAGCAGCTGGAGGGGACAAGAGCAGGTTTGCAAAATATAGATAGAAGAGCATATATGCTGGCGCATTCTCCATGATTGTGTCAGCTTATGTTTTGGTGCACTGCACTTTCCTCCACTAAGTTTTAGCCATTTTGGTTAAACGCAAGTGTAGTTGCTTCTCGCCCTTTTGGCTGTGATCTTGTATCGTGGTTGAAGAGTCTGCTGGAGGGATTGTTTTCTTCATTGACGAGAGACTGAAGATATTACAGGATGGAAGGCTTGGGAACACTATCTGTTTTTCAGTTGTGGAAGAGTTGAAAGACAGCTTTTACTTGCCAATATCTCTCTTTTGCAAAGAGCTACGCATTGGACAATTCAGGGCTATACTGTGTAGATGAAGCACTAACAGGAGGCTTTAAAATTTTCATTCTAGTTTCCTTCGTTTGGGAGAAAAATGCAAAGGTACAAGACAGCTTTTCCTTGCCAATATCTCTCTTTTGCAAAGAGCTGCACATTGGAAAATTCAGGGCTATGCCGTGTAGATGATGGCCTAACAGGAGGCTTTAAAATTTTCTTTCTAGTGTCCTTCGTTTGGGAGAAAAATGCAAAGGTACAAGACAGCTTTTCCTTGCCAATATCTCTCTTTTGCAAAGAGCTACGCATTGGAAAATTCAGGGCTAAGCCGTGTAGATGATGGCCTAACAGGAGGCTTTAAAATTTTCTTTCTAGTGTCCTTCGTTTGGGAGAAAAATGCAAAGGTACAAGACAGCTTTTCCTTGCCAATATCTCTCTTTTGCAAAGAGCTACGCATTGGAAAATTCAGGGCTATACCGTGTAGATGAAGCACTAACAGGAGGCTTTAAAATTTTCATTCTAGTGTCCTTCGTTTGGGAGAAAAATGCAAAGGTAGCTTGTGCCATCGCCACTCTGCTCCTTGTGCCGCCTTGGCGGTTTACATGAGCCACTGCGGTGACGTTGTCTGACTGGATCAGAACCGGTTGGTCGCAAAGTAAGGTCTCCGCTTGACGTAGGGCATTGTATTTGGCCCCTAGTTTCAGGATGTTGATGTGAAGACAAGTCTCTTGACTTGACCAAAGACCTTGGGAATTTCTTCCCTGTGTGACTGCTCCCCAACCTTGGAGGCTTGCATCTGTGGTCACCAGGATCCAGTCCTGAATGCCGAATCTGCGTCACTCGAGAAGGTGAGCACTCTGCAGCCACCACAGGAGTGATACCCTGACCCTGGGGGACAGGGTGATCAACCAATGCATCTGTAAATGTGACCCAGACCACTTGTCCAGTAGGTCCCATTGGAAAGTATTCGCATGGAACCTGCCGAATGGAGTGGCTTTGTATGATGCCACCATCTTTCCCAGGACTCGAGTGCAGTGATGCACTGACACAAGTTTTGGTTTCAATAGGTTCCTGACAAGAGTCATGAGTTCCTGGGCCTTTTCTATCAGGAGATAAACCCTCTTCTGGTCTGTGTCCAGAATCATGCCCAAGAAAGACAGACGAGTCGTAGGAACCAACTGCGACTTTGGGATATTGAAAATCCAGCCGTGTTGCTGTAACACTTTCAGTGAAAGTGATACGCTGTTCAGCAACTGCTCTCTTGATCTCGCTTTTATGAGATCGCTCAAGTACGGGATAATTGTGACACCTTGCTTGCGCAGGAAAACCATCATTTCCACCATTACCTTGGTGAAAATTCTCTGGGCAGTGGAGAGACCAAACAGCAACGTCTGAAATTGGCAATGACAGTCCTGTACCGCAAATCTGAGGTACGACTGATGAGATGGATAAATTTGGACATGAAGGTATGCATCCTGTACACAAATGCGGACAACAGGTGTCAAGCCGTGTGTTGCCTTTGTCAAGCTGTAATAAGTAGGGGTAAGGACGTTAACCACCTCAGAACATCCTCCCTTATACGTCACCTGCAGCGCATTAATCATAAGTCAGTGACAAGTTCAAAAACTTTGGATGACAGCGGAAGCAGTCCACTGACCACTAAATCCCTTCCTCTTGTAACCAAGCTCCTGCAAACCACACCACCAACTCCCTCAGTGTCAATTTCCTCCTTAGACAGGAGAGCCAATAGTCCTGCAGGCCATGTCACTGGCAAGTCTGACGAGTCCTCTCCTGCCTGGGATTCCTCCGATGCATCCTTGAGTGTAACGCCTACTGCTGCTGGCGCTGCTGTTGTTGCTGCTGGGAGTCGATCGTCATCCCAGAGGGGAAGTCGGAAGACCACTTGTACTACTTCCAGTAGGCAATTGACTGTCCAACAGTCCTTTGCGAGGAAAATGAAATATCACAGCAGTCATCCTGCTGCAAAGCGGATAACTCAGGTCTTGTCAGCCTGGGTGGTGAGAAACGTGGTTCCGGTATCCATCGTTAATTCAGAGGCAACTAGAGACTTGATTGAGGTACTGTGTCCCCGGTACCAAATGCCATCTAGGTTCCATTTCTCTAGGCAGGCGATACCGAAAATGTACACAGACCTCAGAAAAAGAGTCACCAGTGTCCTAAAAAATGCAGTTGTACCCAATGTCCACTAGTCCACATGTCCGTGGTTAAGTGGAGCAGGGCAGACTCAGGACTATATGACTGTGACAGCCCACTGGGTAGATGTATTGCCTCCCGCAGCAAGGACAGCAGCGGCGGCACCAGTAGCAGCATCTCGCAAATGCCAACTCGTTCCTAGGCAGGCTACGCTTTGTATCACCGCTTTCCATAAGAGGCACACAGCTGACAACCTCTTACGGAAACTGAGGAACATCATCGCAGAATGGCTTACCCCAATTTGACTCTCCTGGGGATTTGTGACATCGGACAACGCCACCAATATTGTGCGTGCATTACATCTGGGCAAATTCCAGCACGTCCCATGTTTTGCACATACATTGAATTTGGTGGTGCAGAATTATTTAAAAAACGACAGGGGCATGCAAGAGATGCTGTCGGTGGCCCGAAGAATTGCGGGCCACTTTCTGCATTCAGCCACCGCGTGCCGAAGACTGGAGCACCACCAAACATTCCTGAACCTGCCCTGCCATCCTCTGAAGCAAGAGGTGGTAACGAGGTGGAATTCAACCCTCTATATGCTTCAGAAGATGGAGGAGCAGCAAAAGGCCATTCAAGCCTATACATCTACCCACGATATAGGCAAAGGAGGGGGAATGCACCTGACTCAAGCGCAGTGGAGAATGATTTCAACGTTGTGCAAGGTTCTGCAATCCTTTGAACTTGCCACACGTGAAGTCAGTTCAGACACTGCCAGCCTGAGTCAGGTCATTCCCCTCATCAGGCTTTTGCAGAAGAAGCTGGAGACATTGAAGGAGGAGCTAAAACAGAGCGATTCCGCTAGGCATGTGGGACTTGTGGATGGAGCCCTTAATTCGCTTAACCAGGATTCAATCTGTTGAAATCAGAGCAATAAATTTGGGCCACCGTGCTCGATCCTAGATTTAAAACCTACATTGTATCTCTCTTTCCTGCAGACACAAGTCTGCAGAGGTTCAAAGACCTGCTGGTGAGAAAATTGTCAAGTCAAGCGGAACGTGACCCGTCAACAGCTCCTCCTTCACATTCTCCCGCAACTGGGGGTGCGAGGAAAAGGCTAAGAATTCCGAGCCCGCCCGCTGGCGGTGATGCAGGGCAGTCTGGAGTGAGTGCTGACATCTGGTCCGGACTGAAGGACCTGGCAACGATTACTGACATGTCGTCTACTGTCACTGCATATGATTCTGTCACCTTTGAAAGAATGGTGGAGGATTATATGAGTGACCGCATCCAGGTAGGCACGTATGTATACTGGCAGGAAAAAGAGGCAATTTGGAGGCCCTTGCACAAACTGGCTTTATTCTACCTAAGTTGCCCTCCCTCCAGTGTGTACTCCAAAAGAGTGTTTAGTGCAGCCTCTCACCTTGTCAGCAATCGGCGTACGAGGTTACTTCCAGAAAATGTGGAGAAGATGATGATCATCAAAATGAATTATAATCAATTCCTCCGTGGAGACATTCACCAGCAATTGCCTCCAGAAAGTACACAGGGATCTGAGATGGTGGATTCCAGTGGGGACGAATTAATAATCTGTGAGGAGGGCGATGTACACAGTGAAAGGGGTGAGGAATCGGAGGATGATGAGGTGGACATCTTGCCTCTGTAGAGCCAGTTTGTGCAAGGAGAGATTGATTGCTTCTTTTTTGGTGGGGGTCCAAACCAACCAGTCATTTCAGTCAGCCGTGTGGCAGACCCTGTTGCTGAAATGATGGGTTCGTCAATGTTTTTCTTTTCAATCTAAGCCCCTGCAGTTTTCTGTAAGAATCTGCTTCGCTATGATGATCAACAAGTCACAAGGGCAAACACTCAGGGCTGGAGGCGTAGATCTTAGGACCAGCTGCTACAAGCATGGCAAAGGTGTCACTATCATTGGTGACACCCAGAGAGGCAGCGAGGGAGATTGTAATGCAGTGCACGCAGATAAGCAGCGCAATGGTAAAATGGAGGCATGGTCTCATAGGTAGGGGTGTGGCCTGTTGGCCTGAATCTCCATTTTGTTGCTCCGGGTATCCCGGGGGTTGAGTGCTGCACCCGGGGACTAGTGTGTGAGTGGTGCTGGCTCCTGCACAGTGACAGAAACTGGGTGTTGCACGTAATGTCACAGTGAAACACCCATATTCTGTCACTGAAGAGGAGCCGGCACTTTGGTGTCACCCCCCTTGGCGGGTGACACTCGGGTGTGGGCCGCAACCCCGTTGTGATGCCACTGACCAATGGGAAGCTTTACGTGGCTTACCCATGTGTTAGTAGCCCCAAGCATCTTTTGTGTTAGTCCCTGAAGAAAAACTTCAAATATTTACAAATAAATTTTGTAATCAATGGGCCTAATTCAGTAAGGATTGCAAATTCTGCTAAGTAACAGAATTTGCAATCCTTTGGTTCGCATGCTGGGGCCACCCAGCATGCCGCCTCCCTTCTTGACCACGCTGAAATTGCAGTCGCAGTGCAGTTCAGCGTGATCATAAAAAATGGGTTAGCCTCCTGTTGGTGCAGACTGTATGTGTGCGCAGGAAGCCGCCACCATTTTTGTGATCGCAGCTGCTGCATGTGATGTCATGCAACCGCTCTGACCACGCCTCCTGTTTCTCCGTTGCCGACCCCATTTTGAAGCCCTGCCCACGCACCGCTCCATCTCCGACTTGGAAATGGAGTGTTGCTGACCCCCCCCCCCCCCAGCACCGATTGACAGTCAGAGGCGATTGCATTAACTGCGGGGTGCCGCAGAAAATGCAGGCGCATGCGTATGCTCTTAGCAATTTTTGCAGTTGGACTGCTTATTGCGATTGCAATCCAACCTGAATCAGGCTCTATTACCTATCACAATGCACTGCGGGTAGTACAAAATGGGGTTAATATAAGAGAAAACCCCCCAGAGCTGTGCTCCTTAACTGTCCCTGGTGGCTAGTGGAGCGGCTGCCCAGTAATCAGTGTCCACGCCAGTGCGCACATGGCCCGCCCCCTACAGCCACGCTGGATCACGGTATAGTGTGGGCACAGAAGTCCCTTACCTCCCTTTCATCAGCGGCCTCGTGATCCCGGAGGGCGGTGTGTGTGTGACTGACCTTAGGAAGAAACCGGAGCCTCCGCTGCAGTGACCCAGCAACCAGGGCGCGGGAGTATACTGCGCCGCTGGGAGTGATGGAGCTGCAGTAAAGATGTCTATTAGACCTAGCCTGCTGCAGCCCTTGTAGATTCTTATAAAAAAAAGTTCTTCTTTTCTTGTCAAAATTAATAGCTAAGAATAGGCTGCCTGAGGCAGCCCCCTCTTAAGTGGCCTGCTACTGAAGGCACCAACTACAAACTGAGCTCCCTTGTTCATGGAAGCGAGGTTATAGAGGAGGGGGCGCTGAGCATCTTGGGAACAGTCAAAAGCTTTGAGCCTGTTGGTGCCTCAGATCAAGATCCTACTCTACACCCCAATGTGAATCCTTGTGGAGTCCAGTGTATCCCACAGAAGAAATTAATGTGTCACACCCATTGGCAGCAACATTAGAATAGCTGCTGATGGGCACAATTGAGAAAGGAAGGGGGGAAAACATTTGAATCCAGCACATATATGTAATTTGAATATGTAATTTGTACCTTCCTACTTTAAAATGTAATGGATGAACCTCACCCTGTGAGAACTATCTTCATGATCAAGAGATCTCATACGCAAGAAAAGCATGTGCTGGGATAGGGCTGTGGAGGGCGGCTGCTCGGGCACACACCCGTCAAGTTAAGGAGATTCAACTGAGGAAGCACAAGGGAACTGCAGGGAGACCACATATTTTCAGATGAACATGAGAGGGCGGAAGGCTGCCTAATACTGAAGCACCCTCAAACATCAAACCATATGCAACAACTAGTACAAGCATTCCTGGGGAAAGGTCTGCAGCAGACGGATTTGCATACGGTGATGTCATCCAAGCAATGGGCATAGTTGGCTGCAACCCTCGTCTGCATATGAAAAGAGAAAATGGTCACGCAGGGCATGGCGGCCTTTGTGGGGTTGCGCTTGGATGACCCCTAGATCGCTTTATACACCCCCATCAGTGTGGGGCTCATGTTGGCCATGCCCAAGCCCCTGAAGCATTCAAGCTGATTTCTTGCAGCAGCTGGACCCAGTAACAGCTCCAGAGTTGCTCTACAAGACAAGTAAAAGGGTGTGAGCCCTGCAGCACCACCTGTAGTTTGCATACACACATATATAGGACAGCATCTCTTATATGCCCCAGGGGCAATAAAATAGTAGCCTTATCTAGGGTATCCGTCCATGCCGCTACAGCACTACACACCCAGGCCGACGCAATTGCCGGTCTGAGTAAGGTACCTGAATGTGTATAAATGGACTTCAGGGTAATCTCCTGTTTGCGGTCAGCAGACTCTTTGAGGGTAGCCGTATCCTGGGATGGGAGGGCTACCTTCTTGGATAAGCGTGTTAATGCTTTGTCCACCCAAGGGGAGGATTCCCATCGTAACCTATCCGTTGATGGGAAAGGGGAATCCTTTTGGAAATCTGCAGGAGATTCCCAAGCTTTTTCACATAACTCGTTCAGCTCGTGTGAGGGGGGAAAGGTTACCTCAGGCTTCTTTCCCTTGTACATATGTACCCTCTTGTCAGGGATAGGGGGCTCCTCTGTGATGTGCAAAACATCTTTTATTGCCATAATCATATATCAAATGTATTTTGCCAATTTTGGCTGTAACTTTGCATCATCGTAATCGACACTGGAGTCAGAATCCGTGTCGGTATCTGTGTCAACAATCTGGATAGTGGGCGCTTATGAGACCCTGACAGTCCCTGCGACATAGGATTAGGCATTGGTTGAGACCCTGACTGTCCCAAAGCTTCTGCCTTGTCTAATCTTTTGTGCAATGAGTTTACACTAGCATTTAAAACATTCCACATATCCATCCAATCAGGTGTCGGCGGAGACACCACGTTCATTTGCTCCCGCTCCTCTCTAATATAGCCTTCTTCCTCAGACATGTCGACACACGCGTACCGACACACCACACACACAGGGAATACTTTTACTGAAGACATTTCCCCCACAAGGCCCTTTGGAGAGACAGAGAGAGAGTATGCCAGCACATACCCCAGCGCTATATAACCCAGGAATAGCACAGTAACTTAATGTTTGAACAATCGGTGAGGGGGAACATCTTGAAACCCCAGTTTGTACCCTTGGGACACTATTTGTAAAACACACGAGTCCATGTCCGAATGAATCCAGAACTGACTGAAGAGTTTTAGACGTGCCCCCACTGGTGCGGGCTCCTGCAAGAGAGCCCCAGCGTCATGCAGTGGATTTGGCAGAAGCAGAGGATGATCTCTGCTCCTGCGATCTTGAAGAGGATGCAGACCTCTTCTCTCTTCTCCTTCCTCTACCTGCAAAGAAAGGGGAATCTTAACTTCTTGCATATCTATTGGGCCGAAATGACTGCATCAGATAATGATGCGTCTTCATCCGTTGGGAGGGAACATAGGGCAAGAAGGTTGACTTACCTGCGGGAGCTGCCGAGATCAAATTAACTAGGCAGTCACCAAACAAGGCTTCACCTTCATAGGGAAGAGACTCCCTTTCTTCTTGGAGTCAGCATCAGCATTCTCTTGGTGAATCCACAATGCCCTCCTATCCGACACTGCCATGAAATTGGCCCGTGAACTCAAGAGTCCTATATCCCTTGCAGTCTCACGTAAGTATGCTGCAGTGTCCTTGATATGATACAACGTAAGGAGTATCCCATCTCTCCAGGGTATCTATATCGGATGACAAGGTATTCGACCAATTCTTGAATACTACTACTCACCCATGCACATGTAATGGCAGGTCTAAGTAATGTACCCGTGGTTACATAACTAGAAATAATGTAGCTTCCTGCATACGATCCGCTGGATTTGTGACAGGGCCCCGTGCAGAACAGGGGGTGACTCCCACTTTATTCTGTCCGCGGCGGGAAATGAATAAACAACCAGAATCCTTTTGGGGATTTGAAACCATCTTGTCGAGCTGGCCCAGACTTTCTCAAACAGAGATGGAGGAACGTTACATCAGCTTTCATTATATATCTATATATACATACATATAGACCCCTTTGTCAGGAACAGCAGGGTCTTCAGTGATTTTAATATGTCCTTAATATCCACAATCATGTACTGAATGCTCCTTGCCAATATTGGATCTAATCAGGAAACATTATGGTCGACATAAGTATCAGTATCCGTGTCAGTATCAGTGTGTAGTAACTGGGCAAAATAACATTTTTGCGACCCAGCGGGGCCTGAGGGAAAAGAAACATAGCCATGAATATCACATCTATTCTCTACGTCTGTGTCTGGGACACAGATTTATCCAACCTTACTCTGATATTACTGAAACATTTACCCAGTCAGTTATTGGTGGTGCCAACAGGGCCACCATCATATGTCTGCATTCCTAATATAGTTTCCTCTTGGGAAAAACATTCAGCCACCGACATGTTGACACACATATACCAAGTACCCACAGACACACCGGCTTATGGGGGACAGACCGTCAGTAAATCTGTCAGAGGGACACAGAGGATTTTTCAGCTCACAATCCAGCGCCAAAAGTACACAGTCTGGGAAATAATAAACTCTATAGTGATAGACTTGTAATGCTCTAAAGATGTTCTGGTGAGGTGAGGAAGAAGCCCCGCCGCTGTAATGGCGCATATCTGTCCCGCTCAGAAATAATTAATTACGCTAGCGGGGTAAGGACAGTGCCCAGGCACTAATGTCCACTTTTTCCAGCCTTTTGTGAGGAATTTATGCTGCCCAGGGTGCCCCCCCCCCCGTGCCCTGCACCCTGCAGTGCCTGTGTTTGTGTGTGAGCATGGCGCGCAGCGTTCCGCTCGCTGCTCGGTACCTCAGAATGCCGTCACTGAAGAAGAAGTCTTCTGTTCTTCTGCTACTCACCTGTCTTCTGGCTCTGTAAGGGGGTGACGGCAGGCTGCGGGAGTGTGCATCTAGGCGTACCCAGCGATCAGCACCCTCAGGAGCTAATGGTGTCCTGTCAGCCTGAAGCAGAGCCATTGAACTCACTAGAAGTTGGTCATACTTCTCTCCCCTAAGTCCCACGAAGCAGGGAGACTGTTGCCAGCAGCCTCCCTGAAAATAAAAAAAACTAACAAGTCTTTTCAGAGAAACTCAGTAGAGCTCCCCTGTAGTGCATCCAGTATCACTGCGCACAATACTAAAACTGGAGTCTGGAGGAGGGGCATAGAGGGAGGAGACAGTTCACACCCTTTGAAAGTCTTAAAGTGCCCATGTCTCCTGCGGATCCCGTCTATACCCCATGGTTCTTAATGTGACCCCAGCATCCTCTAGGACGTATGAGAAAACAAATAACGCACACACAAGGAGGAGAGAACTAAGTAAGCTATAAGGAGAAGAGGGGAGGGAGGGGGGGTTGAAAGGTAAGGTAGTAAAGGCATATTGGATAAACTACAACCTTATACATATTCATTAATGTACCAGTAGTTAGAAGCAGAAGAGCTCTAACAGAAACCACAAAGCTTATCTAAAGCCACACCACACTGGATATGCCCAATCTCATTTGATTTTTGAAGCAAAGCAGTATTGGACTTTGTTAATACATGGATGGGAGACTGCTTGGTAGTATCAGATTCTTTAGGTGTTTTTAAACTACCAACACCATTTTCTTGGTACATTTAATTTTTACATGTATTCTTTTATGTACCAGAAGTTAGAAGTAGAAGAGCTGTAACAGAAACCACCAGCTCATCTACAGCCACAGCACACTGGATTTGCCCAATCTCTCCTGATCATGGAAGCTGAGCAGTGTTGGTCCTGGTTTTAGTACTTGGATGGGAGACCAAAAGGAAATACCAGGAGCTGTGTGTATTTTTACAATACTAACACCGTTCTCTTGATGCATTCCATTTTGAAACATTGGGGCAGATCTATTAAGCCTGGTGAACTGATAAAGTGCAAGGTGATAAAGTACCAGCCAGACAGCTCCTAACTGTCATTTTTCAAACCCAGCCTGTGACATGGCAATTAGGAGCTGATTGGCTGGTACTTTATCACCATGCAAATTATCATTTCACCAGGTTTAATAAATCGGCTGCTTACTCATTTATGTTAGAGATGAGCGGGTTCGGTTTCTTTGAATCCGAACCCGCACGAACTTCACTTTTTTTTCCACGGGTCCGAGCGACTCGGATCTTCCCGCCTTGCTCGGTTAACCCGAGCGCGCCCGAACGTCATCATGACGCTGTCGGATTCTCGCGAGGCTCGGATTCTATCGCGAGACTCGGATTCTATATAAGGAGCCGCGCGTCGCCGCCATTTTCACTCGTGCATTGAGATTGATAGGGAGAGGACGTGTCTGGCGTCCTCTCCATTAGAATAGAGATAGATAGATTAGATAGAGAGAGATTGTGCAGAGTCGCAGACAGAGTTAGTTTACCACAGTCAGTGACCAGTGCAGTTGCTAGTTAACTTTTATTTAATATAATATATCCGTTCACTTCTCTCTGCTATATCCGTTCTCTGCCTGAAAAAAAAAACGATACACAGCACAGTCAGTCACACAGTGTGACTCAGTCTGTGTGCACTCAGCTCAGCCCAGTGTGCTGCACAGTCATCAATGTATAAATTAAAAGCTTATAATTAATTGTGGGGGAGACTGGGGAGCACTGCAGGTTGTTAGCAGGAGCCAGGAGTACAATTATATTAATTAACAGTGCACACTTTTGCTGCAGGAGTGGTGACCAGTGCCTGACCACCAGTATAGTATTGTTGTATACTACTAATATCTCTTTAAATATCAACCAGTCTATATTAGCAGCAGACACAGTACAGTGCGGTAGTTCACGGCTGTGGCTACCTCTGTGTCGGCACACGGCAGGCAGTCCGTCCGACCAGAATTGTATTATTTATTATTATATACCTACCACCTAACCGTGGTTTTTTTTTCATTCTTTATACCGTCATAGTGTCATCCTAATTGTTACGAGTATACTACTATCTCTTTATCAACCAGTGTACAGTGCGGTAGTTCACGGCTGTGGCTACCTCTGTGTCGGCACACGGCAGGCAGTCCGTCCGACCAGAATTGTATTATTTATTATTATATACCTACCACCTAACCGTGGTTTTTTTTTCATTCTTTATACCGTCATAGTGTCATCCTAATTGTTACGAGTATACTACTATCTCTTTATCAACCAGTGTACAGTGCGGTAGTTCACGGCTGTGGCTACCTCTGTGTCGGCACACGGCAGGCAGTCCGTCCGACCAGAATTGTATTATTTATTATTATATACCTACCACCTAACCGTGGTTTTTTTTTCATTCTTTATACCGTCATAGTGTCATCCTAATTGTTACGAGTATACTACTATCTCTTTATCAACCAGTGTACAGTGCGGTAGTTCACGGCTGTGGCTACCTCTGTGTCGGCACACGGCAGGCAGTCCGTCCGACCAGAATTGTATTATTTATTATTATATACCTACCACCTAACCGTGGTTTTTTTTTCATTCTTTATACCGTCATAGTGTCATCCTAATTGTTACGAGTATACTACTATCTCTTTATCAACCAGTGTACAGTGCGGTAGTTCACGGCTGTGGCTACCTCTGTGTCGGCACACGGCAGGCAGTCCGTCCGACCAGAATTGTATTATTTATTATTATATACCTACCACCTAACCGTGGTTTTTTTTTCATTCTTTATACCGTCATAGTGTCATCCTAATTGTTACGAGTATACTACTATCTCTTTATCAACCAGTGTACAGTGCGGTAGTTCACGGCTGTGGCTACCTCTGTGTCGGCACACGGCAGGCAGTCCGTCCGACCAGAATTGTATTATTTATTATTATATACCTACCACCTAACCGTGGTTTTTTTTTCATTCTTTATACCGTCATAGTGTCATCCTAATTGTTACGAGTATACTACTATCTCTTTATCAACCAGTGTACAGTGCGGTAGTTCACGGCTGTGGCTACCTCTGTGTCGGCAGTCGGCAGGCAGTCCGTCCATCCATAATTGTATTATTATTATAATATATACCACCTAACCGTGGTTTTTTTTTCATTCTTTATACCGTCATAGTGTCATACTAGTTGTTACGAGTATACTACTATCTCTTTATCAACCAGTGTACAGTGCGGTAGTTCACGGCTGTGGCTACCTCTGTGTCGGCAGTCGGCAGGCAGTCCGTCCATCCATAATTGTATTATTATTATAATATATACCACCTAACTGTGGTTTTTTTTGCATTCTTTATACCGTCGTCATAGTGTCATACTAGTTGTTACGAGTATACTACTATCTCTTTATCAACCAGTGTACAGTGCGGTAGTTCACGGCTGTGGCTACCTCTGTGTCGGCAGTCGGCAGGCAGTCCGTCCATCCATAATTGTATTATTATTATAATATATACCACCTAACCGTGGTTTTTTTTTCATTCTTTATACCGTCGTCATAGTGTCATACTAGTTGTTACGAGTATACTACTATCTCTTTATCAACCAGTGTACAGTGCGGTAGTTCACGGCTGTGGCTACCTCTGTGTCGGCAGTCGGCAGGCAGTCCGTCCATCCATAATTGTATTATTATTATAATATATACCACCTAACCGTGGTTTTTTTTTCATTCTTTATACCGTCGTCATAGTGTCATACTAGTTGTTACGAGTATACTACTATCTCTTTATCAACCAGTGTACAGTGCGGTAGTTCACGGCTGTGGCTACCTCTGTGTCGGCAGTCGGCAGGCAGTCCGTCCATCCATAATTGTATTATTATTATAATATATACCACCTAACCGTGGTTTTTTTTTCATTCTTTATACCGTCGTCATAGTGTCATACTAGTTGTTACGAGTATACTACTATCTCTTTATCAACCAGTGTACAGTGCGGTAGTTCACGGCTGTGGCTACCTCTGTGTCGGCAGTCGGCAGGCAGTCCGTCCATCCATAATTGTATTATTATTATAATATATACCACCTAACCGTGGTTTTTTTTTCATTCTTTATACCGTCGTCATAGTGTCATACTAGTTGTTACGAGTATACTACTATCTCTTTATCAACCAGTGTACAGTGCGGTAGTTCACGGCTGTGGCTACCTCTGTGTCGGCAGTCGGCAGGCAGTCCGTCCATCCATAATTGTATTATTATTATAATATATACCACCTAACCGTGGTTTTTTTTTCATTCTTTATACCGTCGTCATAGTGTCATACTAGTTGTTACGAGTATACTACTATCTCTTTATCAACCAGTGTACAGTGCGGTAGTTCACGGCTGTGGCTACCTCTGTGTCGGCAGTCGGCAGGCAGTCCGTCCATCCATAATTGTATTATTATTATAATATATACCACCTAACCGTGGTTTTTTTATACCACCTAACCGTGGCAGTCCGTCCATAATTGTATACTAGTATCCAATCCATCCATCTCCATTGTTTACCTGAGGTGCCTTTTAGTTCTGCCTATAAAATATGGAGAACAAAAAAGTTGAGGTTCCAAAATTAGGGAAAGATCAAGATCCACTTCCACCTCGTGCTGAAGCTGCTGCCACTAGTCATGGCCGAGACGATGAAATGCCAGCAACGTCGTCTGCCAAGGCCGATGCCCAATGTCATAGTACAGAGCATGTCAAATCCAAAACACCAAATATCAGAAAAAAAAGGACTCCAAAACCTAAAATAAAATTGTCGGAGGAGAAGCGTAAACTTGCCAATATGCCATTTACCACACGGAGTGGCAAGGAACGGCTGAGGCCCTGGCCTATGTTCATGGCTAGTGGTTCAGCTTCACATGAGGATGGAAGCACTCAGCCTCTCGCTAGAAAACTGAAAAGACTCAAGCTGGCAAAAGCACCGCAAAGAACTGTGCGTTCTTTGAAATCCCAAATCCACAAGGAGAGTCCAATTGTGTCGTTTGCGATGCCTGACCTTCCCAACACTGGACGTGAAGAGCATGCGCCTTCCACTATTTGCATGCCCCCTGCAAGTGCTGGAAGGAGCACCCGCAGTCCAGTTCCTGATAGTCAGATTGAAGATGTCAGTGTTGAAGTACACCAGGATGAGGAGGATATGGGTGTTGCTGGCGCTGGGGAGGAAATTGACCAGGAGGATTCTGATGGTGAGGTGGTTTGTTTAAGTCAGGCACCCGGGGAGACACCTGTTGTCCGTGGGAGGAATATGGCCGTTGACATGCCAGGTGAAAATACCAAAAAAATCAGCTCTTCGGTGTGGAGGTATTTCACCAGAAATGCGGACAACAGGTGTCAAGCCGTGTGTTCCCTTTGTCAAGCTGTAATAAGTAGGGTTAAGGACGTTAACCACCTCGGAACATCCTCCCTTATACGTCACCTGCAGCGCATTCATAATAAGTCAGTGACAAGTTCAAAAACTTTGGGTGACAGCGGAAGCAGTCCACTGACCAGTAAATCCCTTCCTCTTGTAACCAAGCTCACGCAAACCACCCCACCAACTCCCTCAGTGTCAATTTCCTCCTTCCCCAGGAATGCCAATAGTCCTGCAGGCCATGTCACTGGCAAGTCTGACGAGTCCTTTCCTGCCTGGGATTCCTCCGATGCATCCTTGCGTGTAACGCCTACTGCTGCTGGCGCTGCTGTTGTTGCCGCTGGGAGTCGATGGTCATCCCAGAGGGGAAGTCGTAAGCCCACTTGTACTACTTCCAGTAAGCAATTGACTGTTCAACAGTCCTTTGCGAGGAAGATGAAATATCACAGCAGTCATCCTACTGCAAAGCGGATAACTGAGTCCTTGACAACTATGTTGGTGTTAGACGTGCGTCCGGTATCCGCCGTTAGTTCACAGGGAACTAGACAATTTATTGAGGCAGTGTGCCCCCGTTACCAAATACCATCTAGGTTCCACTTCTCTAGGCAGGCGATACCGAGAATGTACACGGACGTCAGAAAAAGACTCACCAGTGTCCTAAAAAATGCAGTTGTACCCAATGTCCACTTAACCACGGACATGTGGACAAGTGGAGCAGGGCAGGGTCAGGACTATATGACTGTGACAGCCCACTGGGTAGATGTATGGACTCCCGCCGCAAGAACAGCAGCGGCGGCACCAGTAGCAGCATCTCGCAAACGCCAACTCTTTCCTAGGCAGGCTACGCTTTGTATCACCGCTTTCCAGAATACGCACACAGCTGAAAACCTCTTACGGCAACTGAGGAAGATCATCGCGGAATGGCTTACCCCAATTGGACTCTCCTGTGGATTTGTGGCATCGGACAACGCCAGCAATATTGTGTGTGCATTAAATATGGGCAAATTCCAGCACGTCCCATGTTTTGCACATACCTTGAATTTGGTGGTGCAGAATTTTTTAAAAAACGACAGGGGCGTGCAAGAGATGCTGTCGGTGGCCAGAAAAATTGCGGGACACTTTCGGCGTACAGGCACCACGTACAGAAGACTGGAGCACCACCAAAAACTACTGAACCTGCCCTGCCATCATCTGAAGCAAGAAGTGGTAACGAGGTGGAATTCAACCCTCTATATGCTTCAGAGGTTGGAGGAGCAGCAAAAGGCCATTCAAGCCTATACAATTGAGCACGATATAGGAGATGGAATGCACCTGTCTCAAGTGCAGTGGAGAATGATTTCAACGTTGTGCAAGGTTCTGATGCCCTTTGAACTTGCCACACGTGAAGTCAGTTCAGACACTGCCAGCCTGAGTCAGGTCATTCCCCTCATCAGGCTTTTGCAGAAGAAGCTGGAGGCATTGAAGAAGGAGCTAACACGGAGCGATTCCGCTAGGCATGTGGGACTTGTGGATGCAGCCCTTAATTCGCTTAACAAGGATTCACGGGTGGTCAATCTGTTGAAATCAGAGCACTACATTTTGGCCACCGTGCTCGATCCTAGATTTAAAGCCTACCTTGGATCTCTCTTTCCGGCAGACACAGGTCTGCTGGGGTTGAAAGACCTGCTGGTGACAAAATTGTCAAGTCAAGCGGAACGCGACCTGTCAACATCTCCTCCTTCACATTCTCCCGCAACTGGGGGTGCGAGGAAAAGGCTCAGAATTCCGAGCCCACCCGCTGGCGGTGATGCAGGGCAGTCTGGAGCGACTGCTGATGCTGACATCTGGTCCGGACTGAAGGACCTGACAACGATTACGGACATGTCGTCTACTGTCACTGCATATGATTCTCTCAACATTGATAGAATGGTGGAGGATTATATGAGTGACCGCATCCAAGTAGGCACGTCACACAGTCCGTACTTATACTGGCAGGAAAAAGAGGCAATTTGGAGGCCCTTGCACAAACTGGCTTTATTCTACCTAAGTTGCCCTCCCACAAGTGTGTACTCCGAAAGAGTGTTTAGTGCCGCCGCTCACCTTGTCAGCAATCGGCGTACGAGGTTACATCCAGAAAATGTGGAGAAGATGAT
Organism: Pseudophryne corroboree; assembly: GCF_028390025.1. Lineage (NCBI taxonomy): Eukaryota > Metazoa > Chordata > Amphibia > Anura > Myobatrachidae > Pseudophryne > Pseudophryne corroboree. The sequence continues at coordinate 213,060,019 of NC_086454.1, forward strand.
GTTCATTAAAATGAATTATAATCAATTCCTCCGCGGAGACATTGACCAGCAGCAATTGCCTCCACAAAGTACACAGGGAGCTGAGATGGTGGATTCCAGTGGGGACGAATTGATAATCTGTGAGGAGGGGGATGTACACGGTGATATATCGGAGGGTGAAGATGAGGTGGACATCTTGCCTCTGTAGAGCCAGTTTGTGCAAGGAGAGATTAATTGCTTCTTTTTTGGGGGGGGTCCAAACCAACCCGTCATATCAGTCACAGTCGTGTGGCAGACCCTGTCACTGAAATGATGGGTTGGTTAAAGTGTGCATGTCCTGTTTTGTTTATACAACATAAGGGTGGGTGGGAGGGCCCAAGGATAATTCCATCTTGCACCTCTTTTTTCTTTTCTTTTTCTTTGCATCATGTGCTGATTGGGGAGGGTTTTTTGGAAGGGACATCCTGCGTGACACTGCAGTGCCACTCCTAGATGGGCCCGGTGTTTGTGTCGGCCACTAGGGTCGCTAATCTTACTCACACAGCTACCTCATTGCGCCTCTTTTTTTCTTTGCGTCATGTGCTGTTTGGGGAGGGTTTTTTGGAAGGGACATCCTGCGTGACACTGCAGTGCCACTCCTAGATGTGCCCGGTGTTTGTGTCGGCCACTAGGGTCGCTAATCTTACTCACACAGTCAGCTACCTCATTGCGCCTCTTTTTTTCTTTGCGTCATGTGCTGTTTGGGGAGGGTTTTTTGGAAGGGCCATCCTGCGTGACACTGCAGTGCCACTCCTAGATGGGCCCGGTGTTTGTGTCGGCCACTAGGGTCGCTTATCTTACTCACACAGCGACCTCGGTGCAAATTTTAGGACTAAAAATAATATTGTGAGGTGTGATGTGTTCAGAATAGGCTGAAAATGAGTGTAAATTATGTTTTTTGAGGTTAATAATACTTTGGGATCAAAATTACCCCCAAATTCTATGATTTAAGCTGTTTTTTAGGGTTTTTTTAAAAAAACACCCGAATCCAAAACACACCCGAATCCGACAAAAAAAATTCGGTGAGGTTTTGCCAAAACGCGGTCGAACCCAAAACACGGCCGCGGAACCGAACCCAAAACCAAAACACAAAACCCGAAAAATTTCCGGCGCTCATCTCTAATTTATGTACGAGTAGTTAGAAGTAGAAGAACTCTAACAGAAACCACAAGCTCATCTACAGCCACACCACACTGTATGTGCCCAATATCACCTGATTTTAGGCCTGGTTTGTTCTTGGATGTGAGACCACCTGGGAATACCAGGTGCTGTAGGTAGTTTTATACTACCAACACCGTTCTCTTGATGCATTATATTTTGAAACTTATTCATTGATGTACCAGTAGTTAGAAGTAGAAGTTAGAAACAGCAAAAATCATCTACAGCCGCATCACACTGGATATGTCCAATCTCATCTGATGTTGGAAGCTAAGCAGTGTTGTGCCTGGTTAGTTTTTGGATTTCAGGTCCTGCCTTCTGGTTTGGCCACGGCACCTCGGAAATTCACCAAGGTCATGGCCGTGATGACGACCCTTCACCATCGGTGGACCAGGGAGGAATCTCTCCTCCCGATAAACATTCTGGAATTGCGGGCAGTGTTCAATTCATTGACACTGGCCCTGCCTCTAGTACAGAACAGGCCTGTTCAAGTACAATCGGACAACGACACCACGGTAGTGTACACAAATCATCAAGGCGGCACTCGAAATTGCATGGCAAAGCTGGAAGTATCAAAAATCCTCAGTTGGGTAGAACGTCATCTGCCAGCAATATCGGCAGTGTTCATTCCCGGAGTCCTCAACTGGGAAGCGGATTTCCTCAGTCGTCAGTACGTTCACGCTGGAGAGTGGAGAGGCCGCAGCAGAAATGTCTGCACTGGTGTCAGTAGGTGACTGAGGCAGGGATGACTGGGAGATAGTGGGTGACTGAAGCATGTATGACTGGGAGATAGTGGGTGACTGAGGCCGGGGTGACTGGGAGATAGTCAGTGACTAAGGCAGGGGTGATAGGGATATAGTGGATGACTGTGGCAGGGGTGACAGGGACAGTAGGAGACTGAGGCAGGGGTGACAGGGATAGTGGGTGACTGAGGCAGGGGTGATAGGGTGACAGTGGGTGACTGAGGCAGAGGTGACAGGGATAGTGGGTGACTGAGGTAGGGGTGATATGGAGATAGTGGTTGACTGAGGCAGGGGTGACAGAGATAGTGGGTGACTAAAGCAGGGGTGACTGGTATAGTGGGTGACTGAGGCAGGGGTCGCAGGTATAGTGGTTAACTGAGGCAGCGGTGACTGGGAGATAGTGGGTAACTGGGGCAGGGGTGACAGGGAAAGTGTGTGACTCAGGCAGGGGTGATAGGGAGATAGTGGGCAGCAGATCACTGCCTCGCTGACAGCAGCACATCCCTGCTTCACTGACAGCAGCACATCCCTGCCTCATTGACAGCAGCACATACCTGCCTCACTTATAGCAGCACATCCCTGCCTCACTGGCAGCAGCAGATCCCTGCCTCACTGGCAGCAGCAGATCACTGCTTCACTGACAGCAGCACATCCCTGCCTCACTGGCAGCAGCAGATCCCTGCCTTACTGACAGCTGTATATAGGGCCTAATTCAGACCTGATCTCTGCTGTGCATATTCACACAACAGGAGATCAGGTCTGAAGTGTGTGTGTGTGTGTGCTGGTGCCGCAGTGCACCGGCACATGCCAGAGATGCGATCAGCATCTCTGCCCAGTGAGCGCCTCTGCCAACACATACTTATCTTGCATATGAGATCTCTTGATCATGAAGATAGTTCTCACAGGGTGAGGTTCATCCATTACATTTTAAAGTAGGAAGGTACAAATTACATATTCAAATTACATATATGTGCTGGATTCAAATGTTTTCCCCCCTTCCTTTCTCAATTGTGCCCATCAGCAGCTATTCTAATGTTGCTGCCAATGGGTGTGACACATTCATTTCTTCTGTGGGATACACTGGACTCCACAAGGATTCACATTGGGGTGTAGAGTAGGATCTTGATCTGAGGCACCAACAGGCTCAAAGCTTTTGACTGTTCCCAAGATGCTCAGCGCCCCCTCCTCTATAACCTCGCTTCCATGAACAAGGGAGCTCAGTTTGTAGTTGGTGCCTTCAGTAGCAGGCCACTTAAGAGGGGGCTGCCTCAGGCAGCCTATTCTTAGCTATTAATTTTGACAAGAAAAGAAGAACTTTTTTTTATAAGAATCTACAAGGGCTGCAGCAGGCTAGGTCTAATAGACATCTTTACTGCAGCTCCATCACTCCCAGCGGCGCAGTATACTCCCGCGCCCTGGTTGCTGGGTCACTGCAGCGGAGGCTCCGGTTTCTTCCTAAGGTCAGTCACACACACACCGCCCTCCGGGATCACGAGGCCGCTGATGAAAGGGAGGTAAGGGACTTCTGTGCCCACACTATACCGTGATCCAGCGTGGCTGTAGGGGGCGGGCCATGTGCGCACTGGCGTGGACACTGATTACTGGGCAGCCGCTCCACTAGCCACCAGGGACAGTTAAGGAGCACAGCTCTGGGGGGTTTTCTCTTATATTAACCCCATTTTGTACTACCCGCAGTGCATTGTGATAGGTAATAGAGCCTGATTCAGGTTGGATTGCAATCGCAATAAGCAGTCCAACTGCAAAAATTGCTAAGAGCATACGCATGCGCCTGCATTTTCTGCGGCACCCCGCAGTTAATGCAATCGCCTCTGACTGTCAATCGGTGCTGGGGGGGGGGGTCAGCAACACTCCATTTCCAAGTCGGAGATGGAGCGGTGCGTGGGCAGGGCTTCAAAATGGGGTCGGCAACGGAGAAACAGGAGGCGTGGTCAGAGCGGTTGCATGACATCACATGCAGCAGCTGCGATCACAAAAATGGTGGCGGCTTCCTGCGCACACATACAGTCTGCACCAACAGGAGGCTAACCCATTTTTTATGATCACGCTGAACTGCACTGCGACTGCAATTTCAGCGTGGTCAAGAAGGGAGGCGGCATGCTGGGTGGCCCCAGCATGCGAACCAAAGGATTGCAAATTCTGTTACTTAGCAGAATTTGCAATCCTTACTGAATTAGGCCCATTGATTACAAAATTTATTTGTAAATATTTGAAGTTTTTCTTCAGGGACTAACACAAAAGATGCTTGGGGCTACTAACACATGGGTAAGCCACGTAAAGCTTCCCATTGGTCAGTGGCATCACAACGGGGTTGCGGCCCACACCCGAGTGTCACCCGCCAAGGGGGGTGACACCAAAGTGCCGGCTCCTCTTCAGTGACAGAATATGGGTGTTTCACTGTGACATTACGTGCAACACCCAGTTTCTGTCACTGTGCAGGAGCCAGCACCACTCACACACTAGTCCCCGGGTACAAGTACAATAACTTTTACCATTTTAATTTGTTTTAATAGTATATTGACAGTATTGTTTTCTTTCAAAAATCCACTTCATTTTCTTTACCCTATTATTAAAATGGTAATTGACAAAAACAAACTACATTGTCACCAGAAGAGCAATACAAAATGTACAAGTGATATATTAAAATCATCTTTCCAGCTTGAATTTCAATGTTGCATTGGGTCAACAATTTTGTGAGAAACATCTTCACCCTTAAATAAAGATTTTCTTAATTCCTTACCTGTGTGCTAATTAGATATCACCTTGTTTTCACATTAAACAGACTTCCACATGACCACATGAGAAAGCAGCAAGGATGCAGTGGCGTTAATGTTTCCTGGTGTCAACTTGTATTATTTCAGTACACATTGAAATGAGGATGCATCTTGCTGCCTTTCCAATGAAGCAAGTTTAATTTAGTAATAGGTGAAAAACCATCCTTACAAAGGTGTTAATCAGAGACTTGGCTTTGTGGACACTTTTCAGAGAACAAATTTGTTAGCATAAAAATAAAGCCAGAAAATGAAGAGCTGTTTAATCACTCAATTGGATTTTTTTGCCAGCATATTTCTTTTTCTCTGCAACCCACTGCTAAATTGTGCTTCCTAGCTGTTTTTTTATAAAATCACTGAATCAAATCTAACTCTGATTACATCAAAGAAGGCCATGTACCCTACACCATAACAGGGGGTATGAAATTTGACTTGTCTACTTAAAGATCACCAAAATCTGATAACAAGGTCAATTACGTCCCTGGGTGGGATTGAACCACCAACCTTTTGGTTAATAGCCGTACACACTAACTGATTGCGCCACAGAGACACTTTGCAAAAGTACATACTGACAAATGCTAATAAGCATTCATCTAAAACGTTTCCTAGAAAAACTTTAAAAAATCAATAATCTGGAGAGTTTTTGTAAGATGTTTCTTCTATCAACCAACGAAGAAACACATTGGTACTTTCCCATGATGAGTGAGTGCTTCAGGATCTCTTGCACTTACATGTGCAGCAGAGTACAGCAATGGAAGCATGCTGGGCCCATAACCCAGAGGTAGGCAGATTGAAACTATCCTCTGCTATATGCATTTTTTTGTTTGTTAATTAAAGTAATCCAAAACTGGGATTGATATTTTGGCTCTTTTATTTTTACTTAAAGTACAATAACTTTTACCATTTTAATTTGTTTTAATAGTATATTGACAGTATTGTTTTCTTTCAAAAATCCACTTAATTTTCTTTACCCTATTATTAAAATGGTAATTGACAAAAACAAACTACATTGTCACCAGAAGAGCAATACAAAATGTACAAGTGATATATTAAAATCATCTTTCCAGCTTGAATTTCAATGATGCATTGGGGCAACGATTTTGTGAGAAACATCTTCACCCTTAAATAAAGATTTTCTTAATTCCTTACCTGTGTGCTAATTAGATATCACCTTGTTTTCACATTAAACAGACTTCCACATGAGAAAGCAGCAAGGATGCAGTGGCGTTAATGTTTCCTGGTGTCAACCTGTATTATTTCAGTAGACATTGAAATGAGGATGCATCTTGCTGCCTTTCCAATGAAGCAAGTTTAATTTAGTAATAGGTGAAAAACCATCCTTACAAAGGTGTTAATCAGAGACTTGGCTTTGTGGACACTTTTCAGAGAACAAATTTGTTAGCATAAAAATAAAGCCAGAAAATAAAGAGCTGTTTAATCACTCTATTGGATTTTTCTGGCAGCATATTTTTTTTTTTCTGCAACCCACTGCTAAATTGTGCTTCCTAGCTGTTTTTATAAAATCACTGAATCAAATCTAACTCTGATTACATCAGAGAAGGCCAGGTACCCTACACCATAACAGGGGGTTTGAAATTTTGACTTGTCTACTTAAAGATCACCAAAATCTGATAACAAGGTCAATTAGGTCCCTCGGTGGGATTGAACCACCAACCTTTTGGTTAATAGCCGTACATACTAACTGATTGCGCCACAGAGACACTTTGCAAAAGTCCATACTGACAAAGGCTAATAAGCATTCATCTAAAACGTTTCCTAGAAAAACTTTAAAAAGTCAATAATCTGGAGAGTTTTTGTAAGATGTTTCTTCCATCAACCAACGAAGAAACACATTGGTACTTTCCCATGATGAGTGAGTGCTTCAGGATCTCTTGAACTTACATGTGCAGCAGAGTACTGCAATGGAAGCATGCTGGGCCCATAACCCAGAGGTAGGCAGATTGAAACTATCCTCTGCTATATGCATTTTTTTTTTTGTTAATTAAAGTAATCCAAAACTGGGATTGATATTTTGTCTCTTTTATTTTTACTTAAAGTACAATAACTTTTACCATTTTAATTTGTTTTAATAGTATATTGACAGTATTGTTTTCTTTCAAAAATCCACTTCATTTTCTTTACCCTATTATTAAAATGGTAATTGACAAAAACAAACTACATTGTCACCAGAAGAGCAATACAAAATGTACAAGTGATATATTAAAATCATCTTTCCAGCTTGAATTTCAATGATGCATTGGGTCAACAATTTTGTGAGAAACATCTTCACCCTTAAATAAAGATTTTCTTAATTCCTTACCTGTGTGCTAATTATATATCACCTTGTTTTCACATTAAACAGACTTCCACATGAGAAAGCAGCAAGGATGCAGTGGCGTTAATGTTTCCTGGTGTCAACTTGTATTATTTCAGTAGACATTGAAATGAGGATGCATCTTGCTGCCTTTCCAATGAAGCAAGTTTAATTTAGTAATAGGTGAAAAACCATCCTTACAAAGGTGTTAATCAGAGACTTGGCTTTGTGGACACTTTTCAGAGAACAAATTTGTTAGCATAAAAATAAAGCCAGAAAATAAAGAGCTGTTTAATCACTCAATTGGATTTTTCTGCCAGCATATTTTTTTTCTCTGCAACCCACTGCTAAATTGTGCTTCCTAGCTGTTTTTATAAAATCACTGAATCAAATCTAACTCTGATTACATCAGAGAAGGCCAGGTACCCTACACCATAACAGGGGGTTTGAAATTTTGACTTGTCTACTTAAAGATCACCAAAATCTGATAACAAGGTCAATTAGGTCCCTGGGTGGGATTGAACCACCAACCTTTTGGTTAATAGCCGTACATACTAACTGATTGCGCCACAGAGACACTTTGCAAAAAGTACATACTGACAAATGCTAATAAGCATTCATCTAAAACGTTTCCTAGAAAAACTTAAAAAAGTCAATAATCTGGAGAGTTTTTGTAAGATGTTTCTTCTATCAACCAACGAAGGAACACATTGGTACTTTCCCATGATGAGTGAGTGCTTCAGGATCTCTTGCACTTACATGTGCAGCAGAGTACAGCAATGGAAGCATGCTGGGCCCATAACCCAGAGGTAGGCAGATTAAAACTATCCTCTGCTATATGCATTTTTTTTTTGTTAATTAAAGTAATCCAAAACTGGGATTGATATTTTGGCTCTTTTATTTTTACTTAAAGTACAATAACTTTTACCATTTTAATTTGTTTTAATAGTATATTGACAGTATTGTTTTCTTTCAAAAATCCACTTCATTTTCTTTACCCTATTATTAAAATGGTAATTGACAAAAACAAACTACATTGTCACCAGAAGAGCAATACAAAATGTACAAGTGATATATTAAAATCATCTTTCCAGCTTGAATTTCAATGATGCATTGGGGCAACGATTTTGTGAGAAACATCTTCACCCTTAAATAAAGATTTTCTTAATTCCTTACCTGTGTGCTAATTAGATATCACCTTGTTTTCACATTAAACAGACTTCCACATGAGAAAGCAGCAAGGATGCAGTGGCGTTAATGTTTCCTGGTGTCAACCTGTATTATTTCAGTAGACATTGAAATGAGGATGCATCTTGCTGCCTTTCCAATGAAGCAAGTTTAATTTAGTAATAGGTGAAAAACCATCCTTACAAAGGTGTTAATCAGAGACTTGGCTTTGTGGACACTTTTCAGAGAACAAATTTGTTAGCATAAAAATAAAGCCAGAAAATGAAGAGCTGTTTAATCACTCAATTGGATTTTTCTGCCAGCATATTTTTTTTCTCTGCAACCCACTGCTAAATTGTGCTTCCTAGCTGTTTTTTATAATATCACTGAATCAAATCTAACTCTGATTACATCAGAGAAGGCCATGTACCCTACACCATAAGAGGAGGTTTGAAATTTTGACTTGTCTACTTAAATATCACCAAAATCTGATCACAAGGTTAATTACGTCCCTGGGTGGGATTGAACCACCAACCTTTTGGTTAATAGCCAAACACACTAACCGATTGCGCCACAGAGACACTTTGCAAAAGTCCATACTGACAAAGGCTAATAAGCATTCATCTAAAACGTTTCCTAGAAAAACTTTAAAAAGTCAATAATCTGGAGAGTTTTTGTAAGATGTTTCTTCCATCAACCAACGAAGAAACACATTGGTACTTTCCCATGATGAGTGAGTGCTTCAGGATCTCTTGCACTTACATGTGCAGCAGAGTACTGCAATGGAAGCATGCTGGGCCCATAACCCAGAGGTAGGCAGATTGAAACTATCCTCTGCTATATGCATTTTTTTTGTTAATTAAAGTAATCCAAAACTGGGATTGATATTTTGTCTCTTTTATTTTTACTTAAAGTACAATAACTTTTACCATTTTAATTTGTTTTAATAGTATATTGACAGTATTGTTTTCTTTCAAAAATCCACTTCATTTTCTTTACCCTATTATTAAAATGGTAATTGACAAAAACAAACTACATTGTCACCAGAAGAGCAATACAAAATGTACAAGTGATATATTAAAATCATCTTTCCAGCTTGAATTTCAATGATGCATTGGGTCAACAATTTTGTGAGAAACATCTTCACCCTTAAATAAAGATTTTCTTAATTCCTTACCTGTGTGCTAATTAGATATCACCTTGTTTTCACATTAAACAGACTTCCACATGAGAAAGCAGCAAGGATGCAGTGGCGTTAATGTTTCCTGGTGTCAACCTGTATTATTTCAGTAGACATTGAAATGAGGATACATCTTGCTGCCTTTCCAATGAAGCAAGTTTAATTTAGTAATAGGTGAAAAACCATCCCTACAAAGGTGTTAATCAGAGACTTGGCTTTGTGGACACTTTTCAGAGAACAAATTTGTTAGCATAAAAATAAAGCCAGAAAATGAAGAGCTGTTTAATCACGCAATTTGATTTTTTTGCCAGCATATTTCTTTTTCTCTGCAACCCACTGCTAAATTGTGCTTCCTAGATGTTTTTATAAAATCACTGAATCAAATCTAACTCTGATTACATCAGAGAAGGCCAGGTACCCTACACCATAACAGGGGGTATGAAATTTGACTTGTCTACTTAAAGATCACCAAAATCTGATAACAAGGTCAATTACGTCCCTGGGTGGGATTGAACCACCAACCTTTTGGTTAATAGTCGTACACACTAACTGATTGCGCCACAGAGACACTTTGCAAAAGTACATACTGACAAATGCTAATAAGCATTCATCTAAAACGTTTCCTAGAAAAACATAAAAAAATCAATAATCTGGAGAGTTTTTGTAAGATGTTTCTTCTATCAACCAACGAAGAAACACATTGGTACTTTCCCATGATGAGTGAGTGCTTCAGGATCTCTTGCACTTACATGTGCAGCAGAGTACAGCAATGGAAGCATGCTGGGCCCATAACCCAGAGGTAGGCAGATTGAAACTATCCTCTGCTATATGCATTTTTTTGTTTGTTAATTAAAGTAATCCAAAACTGGGATTGATATTTTGGCTCTTTTATTTTTACTTAAAGTACAATAACTTTTACCATTTTAATTTGTTTTAATAGTATATTGACAGTATTGTTTTCTTTCAAAAATCCACTTCATTTTCTTTACCCTATTATTAAAATGGTAATTGACAAAAACAAACTACATTGTCACCAGAAGAGCAAAACAAAATGTACAAGTGATATATTAAAATCATCTTTCCAGCTTGAATTTCAATGTTGCATTGGGTCATCAATTTTGTGAGAAACATCTTCACCCTTAAATAAAGATTTTCTTAATTCCTTACCTGTGTGCTAATTAGATATCACCTTGTTTTCACATTAAACAGACTTCCACATGAGAAAGCAGCAAGGATGCAGTGGCGTTAATGTTTCCTGGTGTCAACCTGTATTATTTCAGTAGACATTGAAATGAGGATACATCTTGCTGCCTTTCCAATGAAGCAAGTTTAATTTAGTAATAGGTGAAAAACCATCCCTACAAAGGTGTTAATCAGAGACTTGGCTTTGTGGACACTTTTCAGAGAACAAATTTGTTAGCATTAAAATAAAGCCAGAAAATGAAGAGCTGTTTAATCACGCAATTTGGTTTTTTTGCCAGCATATTTCTTTTTCTCTGCAACCCACTGCTAAATTGTGCTTCCTAGATGTTTTTATAAAATCACTGAATCAAATCTAACTCTGATTACATCAGAGAAGGCCAGGTACCCTACACCATAACAGGGGGTATGAAATTTGACTTGTCTACTTAAAGATCACCAAAATCTGATAACAAGGTCAATTACGTCCCTGGGTGGGATTGAACCACCAACCTTTTGGTCAATAGCCGTACACACTAACTGATTGCGCCACAGAGACACTTTGCAAAAAGTACATACTGACAAATGCTAATAAGCATTCATCTAAAACGTTTCCTAGAAAAACTTAAAAAAGTCAATAATCTGGAGAGTTTTTGTAAGATGTTTCTTCTATCAACCAACGAAGAAACACATTGGTACTTTCCCATGATGAGTGAGTGCTTCAGGATCTCTTGCACTTACATGTGCAGCAGAGTACAGCAATGGAAGCATGCTGGGCCCATAACCCAGAGGTAGGCAGATTGAAACTATCCTCTGCTATATGCATTTTTTTGTTTGTTAATTAAAGTAATCCAAAACTGGGATTGATATTTTGGCTCTTTTATTTTTACTTAAAGTACAATAACTTTTACCATTTTAATTTGTTTTAATAGTATATTGACAGTATTGTTTTCTTTCAAAAATCCACTTCATTTTCTTTACCCTATTATTAAAATGGTAATTGACAAAAACAAACTACATTGTCACCAGAAGAGCAAAACAAAATGTACAAGTGATATATTAAAATCATCTTTCCAGCTTGAATTTCAATGATGCATTGGGGCAACGATTTTGTGAGAAACATCTTCACCCTTAAATAAAGATTTTCTTAATTCCTTACCTGTGTGCTAATTAGATATCACCTTGTTTTCACATTTAACAGACTTCCACATGAGAAAGCAGCAAGGATGCAGTGGCGTTAATGTTTCCTGGTGTCAACCTGTATTATTTCAGTAGACATTGAAATGAGGATGCATCTTGCTGCCTTTCCAATGAAGCAAGTTTAATTTAGTAATAGGTGAAAAACCATCCTTACAAAGGTGTTAATCAGAGACTTGGCTTTGTGGACACTTTTCAGAGAACAAATTTGTTAGCATAAAAATAAAGCCAGAAAATAAAGAGCTGTTTAATCACGCAATTGGATTTTTCTGCCAGCATATTTTTTTTCTCTGCAACCCACTGCTAAATTGTGCTTCCTAGCTGTTTTTATAAAATCACTGAATCAAATCTAACTCTGATTACATCAGAGAAGGCCAGGTACCCTACACCATAACAGGGGGTTTGAAATTTTGACTTGTCTACTTAAAGATCACCAAAATCTAATAACAAGGTAAATTAGGTCCCTGGGTGGGATTGAACCACCAACCTTTTGGTTAATAGCCGTACATACTAACTGATTGCGCCACAGAGACACTTTGCAAAAGTCCATACTGACAAAGGCTAATAAGCATTCATCTAAAACGTTTCCTAGAAAAACTTTAAAAAGTCAATAATCTGGAGAGTTTTTGTAAGATGTTTCTTCCATCAACCAACGAAGAAACACATTGGTACTTTCCCATGATGAGTGAGTGCTTCAGGATCTCTTGCACTTACATGTGCAGCAGAGTACTGCAATGGAAGCATGCTGGGCCCATAACCCAGAGGTAGGCAGATTGAAACTATCCTCTGCTATATGCATTTTTTTTGTTAATTAAAGTAATCCAAAACTGGGATTGATATTGTGTCTCTTTTATTTTTACTTAAAGTACAATAACTTTTACCATTTTAATTTGTTTTAATAGTATATTGACAGTATTGTTTTCTTTCAAAAATCCACTTCATTTTCTTTACCCTATTATTAAAATGGTAATTGACAAAAACAAACTACATTGTCACCAGAAGAGCAATACAAAATGTACAAGTGATATATTAAAATCATCTTTCCAGCTTGAATTTCAATGATGCATTGGGTCAACAATTTTGTGAGAAACATCTTCACCCTTAAATAAAGATTTTCTTAATTCCTTACCTGTGTGCTAATTAGATATCACCTTGTTTTCACATTAAACAGACTTCCACATGAGAAAGCAGCAAGGATGCAGTGGCGTTAATGTTTCCTGGTGTCAACCTGTATTATTTCAGTAGACATTGAAATGAGGATACATCTTGCTGCCTTTCCAATGAAGCAAGTTTAATTTAGTAATAGGTGAAAAACCATCCCTACAAAGGTGTTAATCAGAGACTTGGCTTTGTGGACACTTTTCAGAGAACAAATTTGTTAGCATAAAAATAAAGCCAGAAAATGAAGAGCTGTTTAATCACGCAATTTGATTTTTTTGCCAGCATATTTCTTTTTCTCTGCAACCCACTGCTAAATTGTGCTTCCTAGATGTTTTTATAAAATCACTGAATCAAATCTAACTCTGATTACATCAGAGAAGGCCAGGTACCCTACACCATAACAGGGGGTATGAAATTTGACTTGTCTACTTAAAGATCACCAAAATCTGATAACAAGGTCAATTAGGTCCCTGGGTGGGATTGAACCACCAACCTTTTGGTTAATAGCCGTACACGCTAACTGATTGCACCACAGAGACACTTTGCAAAAGTCCATACTGACAAAGGCTAATAAGCATTCATCTAAAACGTTTCCTAGAAAAACTTTAAAAAGTCAATAATCTGGAGAGTTTTTGTAAGATGTTTCTTCCATCAACCAACGAAGAAACACATTGGTACTTTCCCATGATGAGTGAGTGCTTCAGGATCTCTTGAACTTACATGTGCAGCAGAGTACTGCAATGGAAGCATGCTGGGCTCATAACCGAGAGGTAGGCAGATTGAAACTATCCTCTGCTATATGCATTTTTTTTTGTTAAAGTAATCCAAAACTGGGATTGATATTTTGTCTCTTTTATTTTTACTTAAAGTACAATAACGTTTACCATTTTAATTTGTTTTAATAGTATATTGACAGTATTGTTTTCTTTCAAAAATCCACTTCATTTTCTTTACCCTATTATTAAAATGGTAATTGACAAAAACAAACTACATTGTCACCAGAAGAGCAATACAAAATGTACAAGTGATATATTAAAATCATCTTTCCAGCTTGAATTTCAATGTTGCATTGGGTCAACAATTTTGTGAGAAACATCTTCACCCTTAAATAAAGATTTTCTTAATTCCTTACCTGTGTGCTAATTAGATATCACCTTGTTTTCACATTAAACAGACTTCCACATGAGAAAGCAGCAAGGATGCAGTGGCGTTAATGTTTCCTGGTGTCAACTTGTATTATTTCAGTAGACATTGAAATGAGGATGCATCTTGCTGCCTTTCCAATGAATCAAGTTTAATTTAGTAATAGGTGAAAAACCATCCTTACAAAGGTGTTAATCAGAGACTTGGCTTTGTGGACACTTTTCAGAGAACAAATTTGTTAGCATAAAAATAAAGCCAGAAAATGAAGAGCTGTTTAATCACTCGATTGGATTTTTCTGCCAGCATATTTTATTTCTCTGCAACCCACTGCTAAATTGTGCTTCCTAGCTGTTTTTTATAAAATCACTGAATCAAATCTAACTCTGATTACATCAGAGAAGGCCATGTACCCTACACCATAAGAGGAGGTTTGAAATTTTGACTTGTCTCCTTAAATATCACCAAAATCTGATCACAAGGTTAATTACATCCCTGGGTGGGATTGAACCACCAACCTTTTGGTTAGTAGCCAAACACACTAACCGATTGCGCCACAGAGACACTTTGCAAAAGTCCATACTGACAAAGGCTAATAAGCATTCATCTAAAACGTTTCCTAGAAAAACTTTAAAAAGTCAATAATCTGGAGAGTTTTTGTAAGATGTTTCTTCCATCAACCAACGAAGAAACACATTGGTACTTTCCCATGATGAGTGAGTGCTTCAGGATCTCTTGCACTTACATGTGCAGCAGAGTACTGCAATGGAAGCATGCTGGGCCCATAACCCAGAGGTAGGCAGATTGAAACTATCCTCTGCTATATGCATTTTTTTTGTTAATTAAAGTAATCCAAAACTGGGATTGATATTGTGTCTCTTTTATTTTTACTTAAAGTACAATAACTTTTACCATTTTAATTTGTTTTAATAGTATATTGACAGTATTGTTTTCTTTCAAAAATCCACTTCATTTTCTTTACCCTATTATTAAAATGGTAATTGACAAAAACAAACTACATTGTCACCAGAAGAGCAATACAAAATGTACAAGTGATATATTAAAATCATCTTTCCAGCTTGAATTTCAATGATGCATTGGGTCAACAATTTTGTGAGAAACATCTTCACCCTTAAATAAAGATTTTCTTAATTCCTTACCTGTGTGCTAATTAGATATCACCTTGTTTTCACATTAAACAGACTTCCACATGAGAAAGCAGCAAGGATGCAGTGGCGTTAATGTTTCCTGGTGTCAACCTGTATTATTTCAGTAGACATTGAAATGAGGATACATCTTGCTGCCTTTCCAATGAAGCAAGTTTAATTTAGTAATAGGTGAAAAACCATCCCTACAAAGGTGTTAATCAGAGACTTGGCTTTGTGGACACTTTTCAGAGAACAAATTTGTTAGCATAAAAATAAAGCCAGAAAATGAAGAGCTGTTTAATCACGCAATTTGATTTTTTTGCCAGCATATTTCTTTTTCTCTGCAACCCACTGCTAAATTGTGCTTCCTAGATGTTTTTATAAAATCACTGAATCAAATCTAACTCTGATTACATCAGAGAAGGCCAGGTACCCTACACCATAACAGGGGGTATGAAATTTGACTTGTCTACTTAAAGATCACCAAAATCTGATAACAAGGTCTATTACGTCCCTGGGTGGGATTGAACCACCAACCTTTTGGTTAATAGCCGTACACGCTAACTGATTGCGCCACAGAGACACTTTGCAAAAGTACATACTGACAAATGCTAATAAGCATTCATCTAAAACGTTTCCTAGAAAAACTTAAAAAAATCAATAATCTGGAGAGTTTTTGTAAGATGTTTCTTCTATCAACCAACGAAGAAACACATTGGTACTTTCCCATGATGAGTGAGTGCTTCAGGATCTCTTGCACTTACATGTGCAGAAGAGTACAGCAATGGAAGCATGCTGGGCCCATAACCCAGAGGTAGGCAGATTGAAACTATCCTCTGCTATATGCATTTTTTTGTTTGTTAATTAAAGTAATCCAAAACTGGGATTGATATTTTGGCTCTTTTATTTTTACTTAAAGTACAATAACTTTTACCATTTTAATTTGTTTTAATAGTATATTGACAGTATTGTTTTCTTTCAAAAATCCACTTAATTTTCTTTACCCTATTATTAAAATGGTAATTGACAAAAACAAACTACATTGTCACCAGAAGAGCAATACAAAATGTACAAGTGATATATTAAAATCATCTTTCCAGCTTGAATTTCAATGATGCATTGGGGCAACGATTTTGTGAGAAACATCTTCACCCTTAAATAAAGATTTTCTTAATTCCTTACCTGTGTGCTAATTAGATATCACCTTGTTTTCACATTAAACAGACTTCCACATGAGAAAGCAGCAAGGATGCAGTGGCGTTAATGTTTCCTGGTGTCAACCTGTATTATTTCAGTAGACATTGAAATGAGGATGCATCTTGCTGCCTTTCCAATGAAGCAAGTTTAATTTAGTAATAGGTGAAAAACCATCCTTACAAAGGTGTTAATCAGAGACTTGGCTTTGTGGACACTTTTCAGAGAACAAATTTGTTAGCATAAAAATAAAGCCAGAAAATAAAGAGCTGTTTAATCACTCAATTGGATTTTTCTGCCAGCATATTTTTTTTTTCTGCAACCCACTGCTAAATTGTGCTTCCTAGCTGTTTTTATAAAATCACTGAATCAAATCTAACTCTGATTACATCAGAGAAGGCCAGGTACCCTACACCATAACAGGGGGTATGAAATTTGACTTGTCTACTTAAAGATCACCAAAATCTGATAACAAGGTCAATTAGGTCCCTGGGTGGGATTGAACCACCAACCTTTTGGTTAATAGCCGTACACGCTAACTGATTGCACCACAGAGACACTTTGCAAAAGTCCATACTGACAAAGGCTAATAAGCATTCATCTAAAACGTTTCCTAGAAAAACTTTAAAAAGTCAATAATCTGGAGAGTTTTTGTAAGATGTTTCTTCCATCAACCAACGAAGAAACACATTGGTACTTTCCCATGATGAGTGAGTGCTTCAGGATCTCTTGAACTTACATGTGCAGCAGAGTACTGCAATGGAAGCATGCTGGGCTCATAACCGAGAGGTAGGCAGATTGAAACTATCCTCTGCTATATGCATTTTTTTTTGTTAAAGTAATCCAAAACTGGGATTGATATTTTGTCTCTTTTATTTTTACTTAAAGTACAATAACGTTTACCATTTTAATTTGTTTTAATAGTATATTGACAGTATTGTTTTCTTTCAAAAATCCACTTCATTTTCTTTACCCTATTATTAAAATGGTAATTGACAAAAACAAACTACATTGTCACCAGAAGAGCAATACAAAATGTACAAGTGATATATTAAAATCATCTTTCCAGCTTGAATTTCAATGTTGCATTGGGTCAACAATTTTGTGAGAAACATCTTCACCCTTAAATAAAGATTTTCTTAATTCCTTACCTGTGTGCTAATTAGATATCACCTTGTTTTCACATTAAACAGACTTCCACATGAGAAAGCAGCAAGGATGCAGTGGCGTTAATGTTTCCTGGTGTCAACTTGTATTATTTCAGTAGACATTGAAATGAGGATGCATCTTGCTGCCTTTCCAATGAAGCAAGTTTAATTTAGTAATAGGTGAAAAACCATCCTTACAAAGGTGTTAATCAGAGACTTGGCTTTGTGGACACTTTTCAGAGAACAAATTTGTTAGCATAAAAATAAAGCCAGAAAATAAAGAGCTGTTTAATCACGCAATTGGATTTTTCTGCCAGCATATTTTTTTTCTCTGCAACCCACTGCTAAATTGTGCTTCCTAGCTGTTTTTATAAAATCACTGAATCAAATCTAACTCTGATTACATCAGAGAAGGCCAGGTACCCTACACCATAACAGGGGGTTTGAAATTTTGACTTGTCTACTTAAAGATCACCAAAATCTAATAACAAGGTAAATTAGGTCCCTGGGTGGGATTGAACCACCAACCTTTTGGTTAATAGCCGTACATACTAACTGATTGCGCCACAGAGACACTTTGCAAAAGTCCATACTGACAAAGGCTAATAAGCATTCATCTAAAACGTTTCCTAGAAAAACTTTAAAAAGTCAATAATCTGGAGAGTTTTTGTAAGATGTTTCTTCCATCAACCAACGAAGAAACACATTGGTACTTTCCCATGATGAGTGAGTGCTTCAGGATCTCTTGCACTTACATGTGCAGCAGAGTACTGCAATGGAAGCATGCTGGGCCCATAACCCAGAGGTAGGCAGATTGAAACTATCCTCTGCTATATGCATTTTTTTTGTTAATTAAAGTAATCCAAAACTGGGATTGATATTGTGTCTCTTTTATTTTTACTTAAAGTACAATAACTTTTACCATTTTAATTTGTTTTAATAGTATATTGACAGTATTGTTTTCTTTCAAAAATCCACTTCATTTTCTTTACCCTATTATTAAAATGGTAATTGACAAAAACAAACTACATTGTCACCAGAAGAGCAATACAAAATGTACAAGTGATATATTAAAATCATCTTTCCAGCTTGAATTTCAATGATGCATTGGGTCAACAATTTTGTGAGAAACATCTTCACCCTTAAATAAAGATTTTCTTAATTCCTTACCTGTGTGCTAATTAGATATCACCTTGTTTTCACATTAAACAGACTTCCACATGAGAAAGCAGCAAGGATGCAGTGGCGTTAATGTTTCCTGGTGTCAACCTGTATTATTTCAGTAGACATTGAAATGAGGATACATCTTGCTGCCTTTCCAATGAAGCAAGTTTAATTTAGTAATAGGTGAAAAACCATCCCTACAAAGGTGTTAATCAGAGACTTGGCTTTGTGGACACTTTTCAGAGAACAAATTTGTTAGCATAAAAATAAAGCCAGAAAATGAAGAGCTGTTTAATCACGCAATTTGATTTTTTTGCCAGCATATTTCTTTTTCTCTGCAACCCACTGCTAAATTGTGCTTCCTAGATGTTTTTATAAAATCACTGAATCAAATCTAACTCTGATTACATCAGAGAAGGCCAGGTACCCTACACCATAACAGGGGGTATGAAATTTGACTTGTCTACTTAAAGATCACCAAAATCTGATAACAAGGTCAATTAGGTCCCTGGGTGGGATTGAACCACCAACCTTTTGGTTAATAGCCGTACACGCTAACTGATTGCACCACAGAGACACTTTGCAAAAGTCCATACTGACAAAGGCTAATAAGCATTCATCTAAAACGTTTCCTAGAAAAACTTTAAAAAGTCAATAATCTGGAGAGTTTTTGTAAGATGTTTCTTCCATCAACCAACGAAGAAACACATTGGTACTTTCCCATGATGAGTGAGTGCTTCAGGATCTCTTGAACTTACATGTGCAGCAGAGTACTGCAATGGAAGCATGCTGGGCTCATAACCGAGAGGTAGGCAGATTGAAACTATCCTCTGCTATATGCATTTTTTTTTGTTAAAGTAATCCAAAACTGGGATTGATATTTTGTCTCTTTTATTTTTACTTAAAGTACAATAACGTTTACCATTTTAATTTGTTTTAATAGTATATTGACAGTATTGTTTTCTTTCAAAAATCCACTTCATTTTCTTTACCCTATTATTAAAATGGTAATTGACAAAAACAAACTACATTGTCACCAGAAGAGCAATACAAAATGTACAAGTGATATATTAAAATCATCTTTCCAGCTTGAATTTCAATGTTGCATTGGGTCAACAATTTTGTGAGAAACATCTTCACCCTTAAATAAAGATTTTCTTAATTCCTTACCTGTGTGCTAATTAGATATCACCTTGTTTTCACATTAAACAGACTTCCACATGAGAAAGCAGCAAGGATGCAGTGGCGTTAATGTTTCCTGGTGTCAACTTGTATTATTTCAGTAGACATTGAAATGAGGATGCATCTTGCTGCCTTTCCAATGAATCAAGTTTAATTTAGTAATAGGTGAAAAACCATCCTTACAAAGGTGTTAATCAGAGACTTGGCTTTGTGGACACTTTTCAGAGAACAAATTTGTTAGCATAAAAATAAAGCCAGAAAATGAAGAGCTGTTTAATCACTCGATTGGATTTTTCTGCCAGCATATTTTATTTCTCTGCAACCCACTGCTAAATTGTGCTTCCTAGCTGTTTTTTATAAAATCACTGAATCAAATCTAACTCTGATTACATCAGAGAAGGCCATGTACCCTACACCATAAGAGGAGGTTTGAAATTTTGACTTGTCTCCTTAAATATCACCAAAATCTGATCACAAGGTTAATTACATCCCTGGGTGGGATTGAACCACCAACCTTTTGGTTAATAGCCAAACACACTAACCGATTGCGCCACAGAGACACTTTGCAAAAGTCCATACTGACAAAGGCTAATAAGCATTCATCTAAAACGTTTCCTAGAAAAACTTTAAAAAGTCAATAATCTGGAGAGTTTTTGTAAGATGTTTCTTCCATCAACCAACGAAGAAACACATTGGTACTTTCCCATGATGAGTGAGTGCTTCAGGATCTCTTGCACTTACATGTGCAGCAGAGTACTGCAATGGAAGCATGCTGGGCCCATAACCCAGAGGTAGGCAGATTGAAACTATCCTCTGCTATATGCATTTTTTTTGTTAATTAAAGTAATCCAAAACTGGGATTGATATTGTGTCTCTTTTATTTTTACTTAAAGTACAATAACTTTTACCATTTTAATTTGTTTTAATAGTATATTGACAGTATTGTTTTCTTTCAAAAATCCACTTCATTTTCTTTACCCTATTATTAAAATGGTAATTGACAAAAACAAACTACATTGTCACCAGAAGAGCAATACAAAATGTACAAGTGATATATTAAAATCATCTTTCCAGCTTGAATTTCAATGATGCATTGGGTCAACAATTTTGTGAGAAACATCTTCACCCTTAAATAAAGATTTTCTTAATTCCTTACCTGTGTGCTAATTAGATATCACCTTGTTTTCACATTAAACAGACTTCCACATGAGAAAGCAGCAAGGATGCAGTGGCGTTAATGTTTCCTGGTGTCAACCTGTATTATTTCAGTAGACATTGAAATGAGGATACATCTTGCTGCCTTTCCAATGAAGCAAGTTTAATTTAGTAATAGGTGAAAAACCATCCCTACAAAGGTGTTAATCAGAGACTTGGCTTTGTGGACACTTTTCAGAGAACAAATTTGTTAGCATAAAAATAAAGCCAGAAAATGAAGAGCTGTTTAATCACGCAATTTGATTTTTTTGCCAGCATATTTCTTTTTCTCTGCAACCCACTGCTAAATTGTGCTTCCTAGATGTTTTTATAAAATCACTGAATCAAATCTAACTCTGATTACATCAGAGAAGGCCAGGTACCCTACACCATAACAGGGGGTATGAAATTTGACTTGTCTACTTAAAGATCACCAAAATCTGATAACAAGGTCTATTACGTCCCTGGGTGGGATTGAACCACCAACCTTTTGGTTAATAGCCGTACACGCTAACTGATTGCGCCACAGAGACACTTTGCAAAAGTACATACTGACAAATGCTAATAAGCATTCATCTAAAACGTTTCCTAGAAAAACTTAAAAAAATCAATAATCTGGAGAGTTTTTGTAAGATGTTTCTTCTATCAACCAACGAAGAAACACATTGGTACTTTCCCATGATGAGTGAGTGCTTCAGGATCTCTTGCACTTACATGTGCAGAAGAGTACAGCAATGGAAGCATGCTGGGCCCATAACCCAGAGGTAGGCAGATTGAAACTATCCTCTGCTATATGCATTTTTTTGTTTGTTAATTAAAGTAATCCAAAACTGGGATTGATATTTTGGCTCTTTTATTTTTACTTAAAGTACAATAACTTTTACCATTTTAATTTGTTTTAATAGTATATTGACAGTATTGTTTTCTTTCAAAAATCCACTTAATTTTCTTTACCCTATTATTAAAATGGTAATTGACAAAAACAAACTACATTGTCACCAGAAGAGCAATACAAAATGTACAAGTGATATATTAAAATCATCTTTCCAGCTTGAATTTCAATGATGCATTGGGGCAACGATTTTGTGAGAAACATCTTCACCCTTAAATAAAGATTTTCTTAATTCCTTACCTGTGTGCTAATTAGATATCACCTTGTTTTCACATTAAACAGACTTCCACATGAGAAAGCAGCAAGGATGCAGTGGCGTTAATGTTTCCTGGTGTCAACCTGTATTATTTCAGTAGACATTGAAATGAGGATGCATCTTGCTGCCTTTCCAATGAAGCAAGTTTAATTTAGTAATAGGTGAAAAACCATCCTTACAAAGGTGTTAATCAGAGACTTGGCTTTGTGGACACTTTTCAGAGAACAAATTTGTTAGCATAAAAATAAAGCCAGAAAATAAAGAGCTGTTTAATCACTCAATTGGATTTTTCTGCCAGCATATTTTTTTTTTCTGCAACCCACTGCTAAATTGTGCTTCCTAGCTGTTTTTATAAAATCACTGAATCAAATCTAACTCTGATTACATCAGAGAAGGCCAGGTACCCTACACCATAACAGGGGGTATGAAATTTGACTTGTCTACTTAAAGATCACCAAAATCTGATAACAAGGTCAATTAGGTCCCTGGGTGGGATTGAACCACCAACCTTTTGGTTAATAGCCGTACACGCTAACTGATTGCACCACAGAGACACTTTGCAAAAGTCCATACTGACAAAGGCTAATAAGCATTCATCTAAAACGTTTCCTAGAAAAACTTTAAAAAGTCAATAATCTGGAGAGTTTTTGTAAGATGTTTCTTCCATCAACCAACGAAGAAACACATTGGTACTTTCCCATGATGAGTGAGTGCTTCAGGATCTCTTGAACTTACATGTGCAGCAGAGTACTGCAATGGAAGCATGCTGGGCTCATAACCGAGAGGTAGGCAGATTGAAACTATCCTCTGCTATATGCATGTTTTTTTGTTAAAGTAATCCAAAACTGGGATTGATATTTTGTCTCTTTTATTTTTACTTAAAGTACAATAACGTTTACCATTTTAATTTGTTTTAATAGTATATTGACAGTATTGTTTTCTTTCAAAAATCCACTTCATTTTCTTTACCCTATTATTAAAATGGTAATTGACAAAAACAAACTACATTGTCACCAGAAGAGCAATACAAAATGTACAAGTGATATATTAAAATCATCTTTCCAGCTTGAATTTCAATGTTGCATTGGGTCAACAATTTTGTGAGAAACATCTTCACCCTTAAATAAAGATTTTCTTAATTCCTTACCTGTGTGCTAATTAGATATCACCTTGTTTTCACATTAAACAGACTTCCACATGAGAAAGCAGCAAGGATGCAGTGGCGTTAATGTTTCCTGGTGTCAACTTGTATTATTTCAGTAGACATTGAAATGAGGATGCATCTTGCTGCCTTTCCAATGAATCAAGTTTAATTTAGTAATAGGTGAAAAACCATCCTTACAAAGGTGTTAATCAGAGACTTGGCTTTGTGGACACTTTTCAGAGAACAAATTTGTTAGCATAAAAATAAAGCCAGAAAATGAAGAGCTGTTTAATCACTCGATTGGATTTTTCTGCCAGCATATTTTATTTCTCTGCAACCCACTGCTAAATTGTGCTTCCTAGCTGTTTTTTATAAAATCACTGAATCAAATCTAACTCTGATTACATCAGAGAAGGCCATGTACCCTACACCATAAGAGGAGGTTTGAAATTTTGACTTGTCTCCTTAAATATCACCAAAATCTGATCACAAGGTTAATTACATCCCTGGGTGGGATTGAACCACCAACCTTTTGGTTAATAGCCAAAGACACTAACCGATTGCGCCACAGAGACACTTTGCAAAAGTCCATACTGACAAAGGCTAATAAGCATTCATCTAAAACGTTTCCTAGAAAAACTTTAAAAAGTCAATAATCTGGAGAGTTTTTGTAAGATGTTTCTTCCATCAACCAACGAAGAAACACATTGGTACTTTCCCATGATGAGTGAGTGCTTCAGGATCTCTTGCACTTACATGTGCAGCAGAGTACTGCAATGGAAGCATGCTGGGCCCATAACCCAGAGGTAGGCAGATTGAAACTATCCTCTGCTATATGCATTTTTTTTGTTAATTAAAGTAATCCAAAACTGGGATTGATATTGTGTCTCTTTTATTTTTACTTAAAGTACAATAACTTTTACCATTTTAATTTGTTTTAATAGTATATTGACAGTATTGTTTTCTTTCAAAAATCCACTTCATTTTCTTTACCCTATTATTAAAATGGTAATTGACAAAAACAAACTACATTGTCACCAGAAGAGCAATACAAAATGTACAAGTGATATATTAAAATCATCTTTCCAGCTTGAATTTCAATGATGCATTGGGTCAACAATTTTGTGAGAAACATCTTCACCCTTAAATAAAGATTTTCTTAATTCCTTACCTGTGTGCTAATTAGATATCACCTTGTTTTCACATTAAACAGACTTCCACATGAGAAAGCAGCAAGGATGCAGTGGCGTTAATGTTTCCTGGTGTCAACCTGTATAATTTCAGTAGACATTGAAATGAGGATACATCTTGCTGCCTTTCCAATGAAGCAAGTTTAATTTAGTAATAGGTGAAAAACCATCCCTACAAAGGTGTTAATCAGAGACTTGGCTTTGTGGACACTTTTCAGAGAACAAATTTGTTAGCATAAAAATAAAGCCAGAAAATGAAGAGCTGTTTAATCACGCAATTTGATTTTTTTTGCCAGCATATTTCTTTTTCTCTGCAACCCACTGCTAAATTGTGCTTCCTAGATGTTTTTATAAAATCACTGAATCAAATCTAACTCTGATTACATCAGAGAAGGCCAGGTACCCTACACCATAACAGGGGGTATGAAATTTGACTTGTCTACTTAAAGATCACCAAAATCTGATAACAAGGTCAATTACGTCCCTGGGTGGGATTGAACCACCAACCTTTTGGTTAATAGCCGTACACGCTAACTGATTGCGCCACAGAGACACTTTGCAAAAGTACATACTGACAAATGCTAATAAGCATTCATCTAAAACGTTTCCTAGAAAAACTTAAAAAAATCAATAATCTGGAGAGTTTTTGTAAGATGTTTCTTCTATCAACCAACGAAGAAACACATTGGTACTTTCCCATGATGAGTGAGTGCTTCAGGATCTCTTGCACTTACATGTGCAGAAGAGTACAGCAATGGAAGCATGCTGGGCCCATAACCCAGAGGTAGGCAGATTGAAACTATCCTCTGCTATATGCATTTTTTTGTTTGTTAATTAAAGTAATCCAAAACTGGGATTGATATTTTGGCTCTTTTATTTTTCCTTAAAGTACAATAACTTTTACCATTTTAATTTGTTTTAATAGTATATTGACAGTATTGCTTTCTTTTAAAAATCCACTTAATTTTCTTTACCCTATTATTAAAATGGTAATTGACAAAAACAAACTACATTGTCACCAGAAGAGCAATACAAAATGTACAAGTGATATATTAAAATCATCTTTCCAGCTTGAATTTCAATGATGCATTGGGGCAACGATTTTGTGAGAAACATCTTCACCCTTAAATAAAGATTTTCTTAATTCCTTACCTGTGTGCTAATTAGATATCACCTTGTTTTCACATTAAACAGACTTCCACATGAGAAAGCAGCAAGGATGCAGTGGCGTTAATGTTTCCTGGTGTCAACCTGTATTATTTCAGTAGACATTGAAATGAGGATGCATCTTGCTGCCTTTCCAATGAAGCAAGTTTAATTTAGTAATAGGTGAAAAACCATCCTTTCAAAGGTGTTAATCAGAGACTTGGCTTTGTGGACACTTTTCAGAGAACAAATTTGTTAGCATAAAATAAAGCCAGAAAATAAAGAGCTGTTTAATCACTCAATTGGATTTTTCTGCCAGCATATTTTTTTTTTCTGCAACCCACTGCTAAATTGTGCTTCCTAGCTGTTTTTATAAAATCACTGAATCAAATCTAACTCTGATTACATCAGAGAAGGCCAGGTACCCTACACCATAACAGGGGGTTTGAAATTTTGACTTGTCTACTTAAAGATCACCAAAATCTGATAACAAGGTCAATTAGGTCCCTGGGTGGGATTGAACCACCAACCTTTTGGTTAATAGCCATACATACTAACTGATTGCGCCACAGAGACACTTTGCAAAAGTCCATACTGACAAAGGCTAATAAGCATTCATCTAAAACGTTTCCTAGAAAAACTTTAAAAAGTCAATAATCTGGAGAGTTTTTGTAAGATGTTTCTTCCATCAACCAATGAAGAAACACATTGGTACTTTCCCATGATGAGTGAGTGCTTCAGGATCTCTTGAACTTACATGTGCAGCAGAGTACTGCAATGGAAGCATGCTGGGCCCATAACCCAGAGGTAGGCAGATTGAAACTATCCTCTGCTATATGCATTTTTTTTTTGTTAATTAAAGTAATCCAAAACTGGGATTGATATTTTGTCTCTTTTATTTTTACTTAAAGTACAATAACTTTTACCATTTTAATTTGTTTTAATAGTATATTGACAGTATTGTTTTCTTTCAAAAATCCACTTCATTTTCTTTACCCTATTATTAAAATGGTAATTGACAAAAACAAACTACATTGTCACCAGAAGAGCAATACAAAATGTACAAGTGATATATTAAAATCATCTTTCCAGCTTGAATTTCAATGATGCATTGGGTCAACAATTTTGTGAGAAACATCTTCACCCTTAAATAAAGATTTTCTTAATTCCTTACCTGTGTGCTAATTATATATCACTTTGTTTTCACATTAAACAGACTTCCACATGAGAAAGCAGCAAGGATGCAGTGGCGTTAATGTTTCCTGGTGTCAACTTGTATTATTTCAGTAGACATTGAAATGAGGATGCATCTTGCTGCCTTTCCAATGAAGCAAGTTTAATTTAGTAATAGGTGAAAAAACATCCTTACAAAGGTGTTAATCAGAGACTTGGCTTTGTGGACACTTTTCAGAGAACAAATTTGTTAGCATAAAAATAAAGCCAGAAAATGAAGAGCTGTTTAATCACTCAATTGGATTTTTCTGCCAGCATATTTTTTTTCTCTGCAACCCACTGCTAAATTGTGCTTCCTAGCTGTTTTTATAAAATCACTGAATCAAATCTAACTCTGATTACATCAGAGAAGGCCAGGTACCCTACACCATAACAGGGGGTTTGAAATTTTGACTTGTCTACTTAAAGATCACCAAAATCTGATAACAAGGTCAATTAGGTCCCTGGGTGGGATTGAACCACCAACCTTTTGGTTAATAGCCGTACATACTAACTGATTGCGCCACAGAGACACTTTGCAAAAGTCCATACTGACAAAGGCTAATAAGCATTCATCTAAAACGTTTCCTAGAAAAACTTTAAAAAGTCAATAATCTGGAGAGTTTTTGTAAGATGTTTCTTCCATCAACCAATGAAGAAACACATTGGTACTTTCCCATGATGAGTGAGTGCTTCAGGATCTCTTGAACTTACATGTGCAGCAGAGTACTGCAATGGAAGCATGCTGGGCCCATAACCCAGAGGTAGGCAGATTGAAACTATCCTCTGCTATATGCATTTTTTTTTTGTTAATTAAAGTAATCCAAAACTGGGATTGATATTTTGTCTCTTTTATTTTTACTTAAAGTACAATAACTTTTACCATTTTAATTTGTTTTAATAGTATATTGACAGTATTGTTTTCTTTCAAAAATCCACTTCATTTTCTTTACCCTATTATTAAAATGGTAATTGACAAAAACAAACTACATTGTCACCAGAAGAGCAATACAAAATGTACAAGTGATATATTAAAATCATCTTTCCAGCTTGAATTTCAATGATGCATTGGGTCAACAATTTTGTGAGAAACATCTTCACCCTTAAATAAAGATTTTCTTAATTCCTTACCTGTGTGCTAATTATATATCACCTTGTTTTCACATTAAACAGACTTCCACATGAGAAAGCAGCAAGGATGCAGTGGCGTTAATGTTTCCTGGTGTCAACTTGTATTATTTCAGTAGACATTGAAATGAGGATGCATCTTGCTGCCTTTCCAATGAAGCAAGTTTAATTTAGTAATAGGTGAAAAACCATCCTTACAAAGGTGTTAATCAGAGACTTGGCTTTGTGGACACTTTTCAGAGAACAAATTTGTTAGCATAAAAATAAAGCCAGAAAATAAAGAGCTGTTTAATCACTCAATTGGATTTTTCTGCCAGCATATTTTTTTTCTCTGCAACCCACTGCTAAATTGTGCTTCCTAGCTGTTTTTATAAAATCACTGAATCAAATCTAACTACATCAGAGAAGGCCAGGTACCCTACACCATAACAGGGGGTTTGAAATTTTGACTTGTCTACCTAAAGATAGTGATGAGCGGATTCGGTTTTACTCGGTTTTACTCGGTTCTCAAAACGTCATCTTATTGGCTCACGGATGTCACGTGTTTTGGATAGCCAATAAGATGCCGTTTTGAGAACCGAGTAAAACCGAGTAAAACCGAACCTCGCTCATCACTACCTAAAGATCACCAAAACCTGATAACAAGGTCAATTAGGTCCCTGGGTGGGATTGAACCACCAACCTTTTGGTTAATAGCCGTACATACTAACTGATTGCGCCACAGAGACACTTTGCAAAAGTCTATACTGACAAAGGCTAATAAGCATTCATCTAAAACGTTTCCTAGAAAAACTTTAAAAAGTTAATAATCTGGAGAGTTTTTGTAAGATGTTTCTTCCATCAACCAACGAAGAAACACATTGGTACTTTCCCATGATGAGTGAGTGCTTCAGGATCTCTTGAACTTACATGTGCAGCAGAGTACTGCAATGGAAGCATGCTGGGCCCATAACCCAGAGGTAGGCAGATTGAAACTATCCTCTGCTATATGCATTTTTTTGTTGTTAATTAAAGTAATCCAAAACTGGGATTGATATTTTGTCTCTTTTATTTTTACTTAAAGTACAATAACTTTTACCATTTTAATTTGTTTTAATAGTATATTGACAGTATTGTTTTCTTTCAAAAATCCACTTCATTTTCTTTACCCTATTATTAAAATGGTAATTGACAAAAACAAACTACATTGTCACCAGAAGAGCAATACAAAATGTACAAGTGATATATTAAAATCATCTTTCCAGCTTGAATTTCAATGATGCATTGGGGCAACGATTTTGTGAGAAACATCTTCACCCTTAAATAAAGATTTTCTTAATTCCTTACCTGTGTGCTAATTAGATATCACCTTGTTTTCACATTAAACAGACTTCCACATGAGAAAGCAGCAAGGATGCAGTGGCGTTAATGTTTCCTGGTGTCAACCTGTATTATTTCAGTAGACATTGAAATGAGGATGCATCTTGCTGCCTTTCCAATGAAGCAAGTTTAATTTAGTAATAGGTGAAAAACCATCCTTACAAAGGTGTTAATCAGAGACTTGGCTTTGTGGACACTTTTCAGAGAACAAATTTGTTAGCATAAAAATAAAGCCAGAAAATAAAGAGCTGTTTAATCACTCAATTGGATTTTTCTGCCAGCATATTTTTTTTCTCTGCAACCCACTGCTAAATTGTGCTTCCTAGCTGTTTTTATAAAATCACTGAATCAAATCTAACTCTGATTACATCAGAGAAGGCCAGGTACCCTACACCATAACAGGGGGTTTGAAATTTTGACTTGTCTACTTAAAGATCACCAAAATCTGATAACAAGGTCAATTAGGTCCCTGGGTGGGATTGAACCACCAACCTTTTGGTTAATAGCCGTACATACTAACTGATTGCGCCACAGAGACACTTTGCAAAAGTCTATACTGACAAAGGCTAATAAGCATTCATCTAAAACGTTTCCTAAAAAAACTTTAAAAAGTTAATAATCTGGAGAGTTTTTGTAAGATGTTTCTTCCATCAACCAACGAAGAAACACATTGGTACTTTCCCATGATGAGTGAGTGCTTCAGGATCTCTTGAACTTACATGTGCAGCAGAGTACTGCAATGGAATCATGCTGGGCCCATAACCCAGAGGTAGGCAGATTGAAACTATCCTCTGCTATATGCATTTTTTTGTTGTTAATTAAAGTAATCCAAAACTGGGATTGATATTTTGTCTCTTTTATTTTTACTTAAAGTACAATAACTTTTACCATTTTAATTTGTTTTAATAGTATATTGACAGTATTGTTTTCTTTCAAAAATCCACTTCATTTTCTTTACCCTATTATTAAAATGGTAATTGACAAAAACAAACTACATTGTCACCAGAAGAGCAAAACAAAATGTACAAGTGATATATTAAAATCATCTTTCCAGCTTGAATTTCAATGATGCATTGGGGCAACGATTTTGTGAGAAACATCTTCACCCTTAAATAAAGATTTTCTTAATTCCTTACCTGTGTGCTAATTAGATATCACCTTGTTTTCACATTAAACAGACTTCCACATGAGAAAGCAGCAAGGATGCAGTGGCGTTAATGTTTCCTGGTGTCAACCTGTATTATTTCAGTAGACATTGAAATGAGGAAGCATCTTGCTGCCTTTCCAATGAAGCAAGTTTAATTTAGTAATAGGTGAAAAACCATCCTTACAAAGGTGTTAATCAGAGACTTGGCTTTGTGGACACTTTTCAGAGAACAAATTTGTTAGCATAAAAATAAAGCCAGAAAATAAAGAGCTGTTTAATCACTCAATTGGATTTTTCTGCCAGCATATTTTTTTTCTCTGCAACCCACTGCTAAATTGTGCTTCCTAGCTGTTTTTATAAAATCACTGAATCAAATCTAACTCTGATTACATCAGAGAAGGCCAGGTACCCTACACCATAACAGGGGGTTTGAAATTTTGACTTGTCTACTTAAAGATCACCAAAATCTGATAACAAGGTCAATTAGGTCCCTGGGTGGGATTGAACCACCAACCCTTTGGTTAATAGCCGTACATACTAACTGATTGCGCCACAGAGACACTTTGCAAAAGTCCATACTGACAAAGGCTAATAAGCATTTAACTAAAACGTTTCCTAGAAAAACTTTAAAAAGTCAATAATCTGGAGAGTTTTTGTAAGATGTTTCTTCCATCAACCAACGAAGAAACACATTGGTACTTTCCCATGATGAGTGAGTGCTTCAGGATCTCTTGAACTTACATGTGCAGCAGAGTACTGCAATGGAAGCATGCTGGGCCCATAACCCAGAGGTAGGCAGATTGAAACTATCCTCTGCTATATGCATTTTTTTTTTGTTAATTAAAGTAATCCAAAACTGGGATTGATATTTTGTCTCTTTTATTTTTACTTAAAGTACAATAACTTTTACCATTTTAATTTGTTTTAATAGTATATTGACAGTATTGTTTTCTTTCAAAAATCCACTTCATTTTCTTTACCCTATTATTAAAATGGTAATTGACAAAAACAAACTACATTGTCACCAGAAGAGCAATACAACATGTACAAGTGATATATTAAAATCATATTTCCAGCTTGAATTTCAATGATGCATTGGGGCAACGATTTTGTGAGAAACATCTTCACCCTTAAATAAAGATTTTCTTAATTCCTTACCTGTGTGCTAATTAGATATCACCTTGTTTTCATATTAAACAGACTTCCACATGAGAAAGCAGCAAGGATGCAGTGGCGTTAATGTTTCCTGGTGTCAACTTGTATTATTTCAGTAGACATTGAAATGAGGATGCATCTTGCTGCCTTTCCAATGAAGCAAGTTTAATTTAGTAATAGGTGAAAAACCATCCTTACAAAGGTGTTAATCAGAGACTTGGCTTTGTGGACACTTTTCAGAGAACAAATTTGTTAGCATACAAATAAAGCCAGAAAATGAAGAGCTGTTTAATCACTCAATTGGATTTTTCTGCCAGCATATTTTTTTTCTCTGCAACCCACTGCTAAATTGTGCTTCCTAGCTGTTTGTATAAAATCACTGAATCAAATCTAACTCTGATTACATCAGAGAAGGCCAGGTACCCTACACCATAACAGGGGGTTTGAAATTTTGACTTGTCTACTTAAAGATCACCAAAATTTGATAACAAGGTCAATTAGGTCCCTGGGTGGGATTGAACCACCAACCGTATGGTTAATAGCCGTACATACTAACTGATTGCGCCACAGAGACACTTTGCAAAAGTCCATACTGACAAAGGCTAATAAGCATTCATCTAAAACGTTTCCTAGAAAAACTTTAAAAAGTCAATAATCTGGAGAGTTTTTGTAAGATGTTTCTTCCATCAACCAACGAAGAAACACATTGGTACTTTCCCATGATGAGTGAGTGCTTCAGGATCTCTTGCACTTACATGTGCAGCAGAGTACTGCAATGGAAGCATGCTGGGCCCATAACCCAGAGGTAGGCAGATTGAAACTATCCTCTGCTATATGCATTTTTTTTTTGTTAATTAAAGTAATCCAAAACTGGGATTGATATTTTGTCTCTTTTATTTTTACTTAAAGTACAATAACTTTTACCATTTTAATTTGTTTTAATAGTATATTGACAGTATTGTTTTCTTTCAAAAATCCACTTCATTTTCTTTACCCTATTATTAAAATGGTAATTGACAAAAACAAACTACATTGTCACCAGAAGAGCAATACAACATGTACAAGTGATATATTAAAATCATATTTCCAGCTTGAATTTCAATGATGCATTGGGGCAACGATTTTGTGAGAAACATCTTCACCCTTAAATAAAGATTTTCTTAATTCCTTACCTGTGTGCTAATTAGATATCACCTTGTTTTCATATTAAACAGACTTCCACATGAGAAAGCAGCAAGGATGCAGTGGCGTTAATGTTTCCTGGTGTCAACTTGTATTATTTCAGTAGACATTGAAATGAGGATGCATCTTGCTGCCTTTCCAATGAAGCAAGTTTAATTTAGTAATAGGTGAAAAACCATCCTTACAAAGGTGTTAATCAGAGACTTGGCTTTGTGGACACTTTTCAGAGAACAAATTTGTTAGCATAAAAATAAAGCCAGAAAATGAAGAGCTGTTTAATCACTCAATTGGATTTTTCTGCCAGCATATTTTTATTCTCTGCAACCCACTGCTAAATTGTGCTTCCTAGCTGTTTGTATAAAATCACTGAATCAAATCTAACTCTGATTACATCAGAGAAGGCCAGGTACCCTACACCATAACAGGGGGTTTGAAATTTTGACTTGTCTACTTAAAGATCACCAAAATCTGATAACAAGGTCAATTAGGTCCCTGGGTGGGATTGAACCACCAACCGTATGGTTAATAGCCGTACATACTAACTGATTGCGCCACAGAGACACTTTGCAAAAGTCCATACTGACAAAGGCTAATAAGCATTCATCTAAAACGTTTCCTAGAAAAACTTTAAAAAGTCAATAATCTGGAGAGTTTTTGTAAGATGTTTCTTCCATCAACCAACGAAGAAACACATTGGTACTTTCCCATGATGAGTGAGTGCTTCAGGATCTCTTGCACTTACATGTGCAGCAGAGTACTGCAATGGAAGCATGCTGGGCCCATAACCCAGAGGTAGGCAGATTGAAACTATCCTCTGCTATATGCATTTTTTTTTGTTAATTAAAGTAATCCAAAACTGGGATTGATATTTTGTCTCTTTTATTTTTACTTAAAGTACAATAACTTTTACCATTTTAATTTGTTTTAATAGTATATTGACAGTATTGTTTTCTTTCAAAAATCCACTTCATTTTCTTTACCCTATTATTAAAATGGTAATTGACAAAAACAAACTACATTGTCACCAGAAGAGCAATACAAAATGTACAAGTGATATATTAAAATCATCTTTCCAGCTTGAATTTCAATGATGCATTGGGTCAACAATTTTGTGAGAAACATCTTCACCCTTAAATAAAGATTTTCTTAATTCCTTACCTGTGTGCTAATTAGATATCACCTTGTTTTCACATTAAACAGACTTCCACATGAGAAAGCAGCAAGGATGCAGTGGCGTTAATGTTTCCTGGTGTCAACCTGTATTATTTCAGTAGACATTGAAATGAGGATACATCTTGCTGCCTTTCCAATGAAGCAAGTTTAATTTAGTAATAGGTGAAAAACCATCCCTACAAAGGTGTTAATCAGAGACTTGGCTTTGTGGACACTTTTCAGAGAACAAATTTGTTAGCATAAAAATAAAGCCAGAAAATGAAGAGCTGTTTAATCACGCAATTTGATTTTTTTGCCAGCATATTTCTTTTTCTCTGCAACCCAATGCTAAATTGTGCTTCCTAGATGTTTTTATAAAATCACTGAATCAAATCTAACTCTGATTACATCAGAGAAGGCCAGGTACCCTACACCATAACAGGGGGTATGAAATTTGACTTGTCTACTTAAAGATCACCAAAATCTGATAACAAGGTCAATTAGGTCCCTGGGTGGGATTGAACCACCAACCTTTTGGTTAATAGCCGTACATACTAACTGATTGCACCACAGAGACACTTTGCAAAAGTCCATACTGACAAAGGCTAATAAGCATTCATCTAAAACGTTTCCTAGAAAAACTTTAAAAAGTCAATAATCTGGAGAGTTTTTGTAAGATGTTTCTTCCATCAACCAACGAAGAAACACATTGGTACTTTCCCATGATGAGTGAGTGCTTCAGGATCTCTTGAACTTACATGTGCAGCAGAGTACTGCAATGGAAGCATGCTTGGCTCATAACCGAGAGGTAGGCAGA
Organism: Pseudophryne corroboree; assembly: GCF_028390025.1. Taxonomy (NCBI): domain Eukaryota; kingdom Metazoa; phylum Chordata; class Amphibia; order Anura; family Myobatrachidae; genus Pseudophryne; species Pseudophryne corroboree. Next base: position 213,094,875 of record NC_086454.1, read on the forward strand.
TTGAAACTATCCTCTGCTATATGCATTTTTTTTTTGTTAATTAAAGTAATCCAAAACTGGGATTGATATTTTGTCTCTTTTATTTTTACTTAAAGTACAATAACTTTTACCATTTTAATTTGTTTTAATAGTATATTGACAGTATTGTTTTCTTTCAAAAATCCACTTCATTTTCTTTACCCTATTATTAAAATGGTAATTGACAAAAACAAACTACATTGTCACCAGAAGAGCAATACAAAATGTACAAGTGATATATTAAAATCATCTTTCCAGCTTGAATTTCAATGTTGCATTGGGTCAACAATTTTGTGAGAAACATCTTCACCCTTAAATAAAGATTTTCTTAATTCCTTACCTGTGTGCTAATTAGATATCACCTTGTTTTCACATTAAACAGACTTCCACATGAGAAAGCAGCAAGGATGCAGTGGCGTTAATGTTTCCTGGTGTCAACCTGTATTATTTCAGTAGACATTGAAATGAGGATACATCTTGCTGCCTTTCCAATGAAGCAAGTTTAATTTAGTAATAGGTGAAAAACCATCCCTACAAAGGTGTTAATCAGAGACTTGGCTTTGTGGACACTTTTCAGAGAACAAATTTGTTAGCATAAAAATAAAGCCAGAAAATGAAGAGCTGTTTAATCACGCAATTTGATTTTTTTGCCAGCATATTTCTTTTTCTCTGCAACCCAATGCTAAATTGTGCTTCCTAGATGTTTTTATAAAATCACTGAAACAAATCTAACTCTGATTACATCAGAGAAGGCCAGGTACCCTACACCATAACAGGGGGTATGAAATTTGACTTGTCTACTTAAAGATCACCAAAATCTGATAACAAGGTCAATTACGTCCCTGGGTGGGATTGAACCACCAACCTTTTGGTTAATAGCCGTACATACTAACTGATTGCGCCACAGAGACACTTTGCAAAAGTACATACTGACAAATGCTAATAAGCATTCATCTAAAACGTTTCCTAGAAAAACTTAAAAAAGTCAATAATCTGGAGAGTTTTTGTAAGATGTTTCTTCTATCAACCAACGAAGAAACACATTGGTACTTTCCCATGATGAGTGAGTGCTTCAGGATCTCTTGCACTTACATGTGCAGCAGAGTACAGCAATGGAAGCATGCTGGGCCCATAACCCAGAGGTAGGCAGATTGAAACTATCCTCTGCTATATGCATTTTTTTGTTTGTTAATTAAAGTAATCCAAAACTGGGATTGATATTTTGGCTCTTTTATTTTTACTTAAAGTACAATAACTTTTACCATTTTAATTTGTTTTAATAGTATATTGACAGTATTGTTTTCTTTCAAAAATCCACTTCATTTTCTTTACCCTATTATTAAAATGGTAATTGACAAAAACAAACTACATTGTCACCAGAAGAGCAATACAAAATGTACAAGTGATATATTAAAATCATCTTTCCAGCTTGAATTTCAATGATGCATTGGGGCAACGATTTTGTGAGAAACATCTTCACCCTTAAATAAAGATTTTCTTAATTCCTTACCTGTGTGCTAATTAGATATCACCTTGTTTTCACATTAAACAGACTTCCACATGAGAAGCAGCAAGGATGCAGTGGCGTTAATGTTTCCTGGTGTCAACCTGTATTATTTCAGTAGACATTGAAATGAGGATGCATCTTGCTGCCTTTCCAATGAAGCAAGTTTAATTTAGTAATAGGTGAAAAACCATCCTTACAAAGGTGTTAATCAGAGACTTGGCTTTGTGGACACTTTTCAGAGAACAAATTTGTTAGCATAAAAATAAAGCCAGAAAATAAAGAGCTGTTTAATCACTCAATTGGATTTTTCTGCCAGCATATTTTTTTTCTCTGCAACCCACTGCTAAATTGTGCTTCCTAGCTGTTTTTATAAAATCACTGAATCAAATCTAACTCTGATTACATCAGAGAAGGCCAGGTACCCTACACCATAACAGGGGGTTTGAAATTTTGACTTGTCTACTTAAAGATCACCAACATCTGATAACAAGGTCAATTAGGTCCCTGGGTGCGATTGAACCACCAACCTTTTGGTTAATAGCCGTACATACTAACTGATTGCGCCACAGAGACATTTTGCAAAAGTCCATACTGACAAAGGCTAATAAGCATTCATCTAAAACGTTTCCTAGAAAAACTTTAAAAAGTCAATAATCTGGAGAGTTTTTGTAAGATGTTTCTTCCATTAACCAACGAAGAAACACATTGGTACTTTCCCATGATGAGTGAGTGCTTCAGGATCTCTTGAACTTACATGTGCAGCAGAGTACTGCAATGGAAGCATGCTGGGCCCATAACCCAGAGGTAGGCAGATTGAAACTATCCTCTGCTATATGCATTTTTTTTGTTAATTAAAGTAATCCAAAACTGGGATTGATATTTTGTCTCTTTTATTTTTACTTAAAGTACAATAACTTTTACCATTTTAATTTGTTTTAATAGTATATTGACAGTATTGTTTTCTTTCAAAAATCCACTTCATTTTCTTTACCCTATTATTAAAATGGTAATTGACAAAAACAAACTACATTGTCACCAGAAGAGCAATACAAAATGTACAAGTGATATATTAAAATCATCTTTCCAGCTTGAATTTCAATGATGCATTGGGTCAACAATTTTGTGAGAAACATCTTCTCCCTTAAATAAAGATTTTCTTAATTCCTTACCTGTGTGCTAATTAGATATCACCTTGTTTTCACATTAAACAGACTTCCACATGAGAAAGCAGCAAGGATGCAGTGGCGTTAATGTTTCCTGGTGTCAACTTGTATTATTTCAGTACACATTGAAATGAGGATGCATCTTGCTGCCTTTCCAATGAAGCAAGTTTAATTTAGTAATAGGTGAAAAACCATCCTTACAAAGGTGTTAATCAGAGACTTGGCTTTGTGGACACTTTTCAGAGAACAAATTTGTTAGCATAAAAATAAAGCCAGAAAATGAAGAGCTGTTTAATCACTCAATTGGATTTTTTTGCCAGCATATTTCTTTTTCTCTGCAACCCACTGCTAAATTGTGCTTCCTAGCTGTTTTTTATAAAATCACTGAATCAAATCTAACTCTGATTACATCAAAGAAGGCCATGTACCCTACACCATAAGAGGAGGTTTGAAATTTTTACTTGTCTACTTAAATATCACCAAAATCTGATCACAAGGTTAATTACGTCCCTGGGTGGGATTGAACCACCAACCTTTTGGTTAATAGCCAAACACACTAACCGATTGCGCCACAGAGACACTTTGCAAAAGTCCATACTGACAAAGGCTAATAAGCATTCATCTAAAACGTTTCCTAGAAAAACTTTAAAAAGTCAATAATCTGGAGAGTTTTTGTAAGATGTTTCTTCCATCAACCAACGAAGAAACACATTGGTACTTTCCCATGATGAGTGAGTGCTTCAGGATCTCTTGCACTTACATGTGCAGCAGAGTACTGCAATGGAAGCATGCTGGGCCCATAACCCAGAGGTAGGCAGATTGAAACTATCCTCTGCTATATGCATTTTTTTTGTTAATTAAAGTAATCCAAAACTGGGATTGATATTTTGTCTCTTTTATTTTTACTTAAAGTACAATAACTTTTACCATTTTAATTTGTTTTAATAGTATATTGACAGTATTGTTTTCTTTCAAAAATCCACTTCATTTTCTTTACCCTATTATTAAAATGGTAATTGACAAAAACAAACTACATTGTCACCAGAAGAGCAATACAAAATGTACAAGTGATATATTAAAATCATCTTTCCAGCTTGAATTTCAATGATGCATTGGGTCAACAATTTTGTGAGAAACATCTTCACCCTTAAATAAAGATTTTCTTAATTCCTTACCTGTGTGCTAATTAGATATCACCTTGTTTTCACATTAAACAGACTTCCACATGAGAAAGCAGCAAGGATGCAGTGGCGTTAATGTTTCCTGGTGTCAACCTGTATTATTTCAGTAGACATTGAAATGAGGATACATCTTGCTGCCTTTCCAATGAAGCAAGTTTAATTTAGTAATAGGTGAAAAACCATCCCTACAAAGGTGTTAATCAGAGACTTGGCTTTGTGGACACTTTTCAGAGAACAAATTTGTTAGCATAAAAATAAAGCCAGAAAATGAAGAGCTGTTTAATCACGCAATTTGATTTTTTTGCCAGCATATTTCTTTTTCTCTGCAACCCAATGCTAAATTGTGCTTCCTAGATGTTTTTATAAAATCACTGAATCAAATCTAACTCTGATTACATCAGAGAAGGCCAGGTACCCTACACCATAACAGGGGGTATGAAATTTGACTTGTCTACTTAAAGATCACCAAAATCTGATAACAAGGTCAATTACATCCCTGAGTGGGATTGAACCACCAACCTTTTGGTTAATAGCCGTACACACTAACTGATTGCGCCACAGAGACACTTTGCAAAAGTACATACTGACAAATGCTAATAAGCATTCATCTAAAACGTTTCCTAGAAAAACTTAAAAAAGTCAATAATCTGGAGAGTTTTTGTAAGATGTTTCTTCTATCAACCAACGAAGAAACACATTGGTACTTTCCCATGATGAGTGAGTGCTTCAGGATCTCTTGCACTTACATGTGCAGCAGAGTACAGCAATGGAAGCATGCTGGGCCCATAACCCAGAGGTAGGCAGATTGAAACTATCCTCTGCTATATGCATTTTTTTGTTTGTTAATTAAAGTAATCCAAAACTGGGATTGATATTTTGGCTCTTTTATTTTTACTTAAAGTACAATAACTTTTACCATTTTAATTTGTTTTAATAGTATATTGACAGTATTGTTTTCTTTCAAAAATCCACTTCATTTTCTTTACCCTATTATTAAAATGGTAATTGACAAAAACAAACTACATTGTCACCAGAAGAGCAATACAAAATGTACAAGTGATATATTAAAATCATCTTTCCAGCTTGAATTTCAATGATGCATTGGGGCAACGATTTTGTGAGAAACATCTTCACCCTTAAATAAAGATTTTCTTAATTCCTTACCTGTGTGCTAATTAGATATCACCTTGTTTTCACATTAAACAGACTTCCACATGAGAAAGCAGCAAGGATGCAGTGGCGTTAATGTTTCCTGGTGTCAACCTGTATTATTTCAGTAGACATTGAAATGAGGATGCATCTTGCTGCCTTTCCAATGAAGCAAGTTTAATTTAGTAATAGGTGAAAAACCATCCTTACAAAGGTGTTAATCAGAGACTTGGCTTTGTGGACACTTTTCAGAGAACAAATTTGTTAGCATAAAAATAAAGCCAGAAAATAAAGAGCTGTTTAATCACTCAATTGGATTTTTCTGCCAGCATATTTTTTTTCTCTGCAACCCACTGCTAAATAGTGCTTCCTAGCTGTTTTTATAAAATCACTGAATCAAATCTAACTCTGATTACATCAGAGAAGGCCAGGTACCCTACACCATAACAGGGGGTTTGAAATTTTGACTTGTCTACTTAAAGATCACCAAAATCTGATAACAAGGTCAATTAGGTCCCTGGGTGCGATTGAACCACCAACCTTTTGGTTAATAGCCGTACATACTAACTGATTGCGCCACAGAGACACTTTGCAAAACTCCATACTGACAAAGGCTAATAAGCATTCATCTAAAATGTTTCCTAGAAAAACTTTAAAAAGTCAATAATCTGGAGAGTTTTTGTAAGATGTTTCTTCCATTAACCAACGAAGAAACACATTGGTACTTTCCCATGATGAGTGAGTGCTTCAGGATCTCTTGAACTTACATGTGCAGCAGAGTACTGCAATGGAAGCATGCTGGGCCCATAACCCAGAGGTAGGCAGATTGAAACTATCCTCTGCTATATGCATTTTTTTTGTTAATTAAAGTAATCCAAAACTGGGATTGATATTTTGTCTCTTTTATTTTTACTTAAAGTACAATAACTTTTACCATTTTAATTTGTTTTAATAGTATATTGACAGTATTGTTTTCTTTCAAAAATCCACTTCATTTTCTTTACCCTATTATTAAAATGGTAATTGACAAAAACAAACTACATTGTCACCAGAAGAGCAATACAAAATGTACAAGTGATATATTAAAATCATATTTCCAGCTTGAATTTCAATGATGCATTGGGGCAACGATTTTGTGAGAAACATCTTCACCCTTAAATAAAGATTTTCTTAATTCCTTACCTGTGTGCTAATTAGATATCACCTTGTTTTCATATTAAATAGACTTCCACATGAGAAAGCAGCAAGGATGCAGTGGCGTTAATGTTTCCTGGTGTCAACTTGTATTATTTTAGTAGACATTGAAATGAGGATGCATCTTGCTGCCTTTCCAATGAAGCAAGTTTAATTTAGTAATAGGTGAAAAACCATCCTTACTAAGGTGTTAATCAGAGACTTGGCTTTGTGGACACTTTTCAGAGAACAAATTTGTTAGCATAAAAATAAAGCCAGAAAATGAAGAGCTGTTTAATCACTCAATTGGATTTTTCTGCCAGCATATTTTTTTTTTCTGCAACCCACTGCTAAATTGTGCTTCCTAGCTGTTTTTATAAAATCACTGAATCAAATCTAACTCTGATTACATCAGAGAAGGCCAGGTACCCTACACCATAACAGGGGGTTTGAAATTTTGACTTGTCTACTTAAAGATCACCAAAATCTGATAACAAGGTCAATTAGGTCCCTGGGTGGGATTGAACCACCAACCTAATGGTTAATAGCCGTACATACTAACCGATTGCGCCACAGAGACACTTTGCAAAAGTCCATACTGACAAAGGCTAATAAGCATTCATCTAAAACGTTTCCTAGAAAAACTTTAACAAGTCAATAATCTGGAGAGTTTTTGTAAGATGTTTCTTCCATCAACCAACGAAGAAACACATTGGTACTTTCCCATGATGAGTGAGTGCTTCAGGATCTCTTGCACTTACATGTGCAGCAGAGTACTGCAATGGAAACATGCTGGGCCCATAACCCAGAGGTAGGCAGATTGAAACTATCCTCTGCTATATGCATTTTTTTTTTGTTAATTAAAGTAATCCAAAACTGGGATTGATATTTTGTCTCTTTTATTTTTACTTAAAGTACAATAACTTTTACCATTTTAATTTGTTTTAATAGTATATTGACAGTATTGTTTTCTTTCAAAAATCCACTTCATTTTCTTTACCCTATTATTAAAATGGTAATTGACAAAAACAAACTACATTGTCACCAGAAGAGCAATACAAAATGTACAAGTGATATATTAAAATCATATTTCCAGCTTGAATTTCAATGATGCATTGGGGCAACGATTTTGTGAGAAACATCTTCACCCTTAAATAAAGATTTTCTTAATTCCTTACCTGTGTGCTAATTAGATATCACCTTGTTTTCACATTAAACAGACTTCCACATGAGAAAGCAGCAAGGATGCAGTGGCGTTAATGTTTCCTGGTGTCAACCTGTATTATTTCAGTAGACATTGAAATGAGGATGCATCTTGCTGCCTTTCCAATGAAGCAAGTTTAATTTAGTAATAGGTGAAAAACCATCCTTACAAAGGTGTTAATCAGAGATTTGGCTTTGTGGACACTTTTCAGAGAACAAATTTGTTAGCATAAAAAAAAAGCCAGAAAATAAAGAGCTGTTTAATCACTCAATTGGATTTTTCTGCCAGCATATTTTTTTTCTCTGCAACCCACTGCTAAATTGTGCTTCCTAGCTGTTTTTATAAAATCACTGAATCAAATCTAACTCTGATTACATCAGAGAAGGCCAGGTACCCTACACCATAACAGGGGGTTTGAAATTTTGACTTGTCTACTTAAAGATCACCAAAATCTGATAACAAGGTCAATTAGGTCCCTGGGTGGGATTGAACCACCAACCTTTTGGTTAATAGCCGTACATACTAACTGATTGCGCCACAGAGACACTTTGCAAAAGTCCATACTGACAAAGGCTAATAAGCATTCATCTAAAACGTTTCCTAGAAAAACTTTAAAAAGTCAATAATCTGGAGAGTTTTTGTAAGATGTTTCTTCCATCAACCAACGAAGAAACACATTGGTACTTTCCCATGATGAGTGAGTGCTTCAGGATCTCTTGAACTTACATGTGCAGCAGAGTACTGAAATGGAAGCATGCTGGGCCCATAACCCAGAGGTAGGCAGATTGAAACTATCCTCTGCTATATGCATTTTTTTTTGTTAATTAAAGTAATCCAAAACTGGGATTGATATTTTGTCTCTTTTATTTTTACTTAAAGTACAATAACTTTTACCATTTTAATTTGTTTTAATAGTATATTGACAGTATTGTTTTCTTTCAAAAATCCACTTCATTTTCTTTACCCTATTATTAAAATGGTAATTGACAAAAACAAACTACATTGTCACCAGAAGAGCAATACAAAATGTACAAGTGATATATTAAAATCATCTTTCCAGCTTGAATTTCAATGATGCATTGGGTCAACGATTTTGTGAGAAACATCTTCACCCTTAAATAAAGATTTTCTTAATTCCTTACCTGTGTGCTAATTAGATATCACCTTGTTTTCACATTAAACAGACTTCCACATGAGAAAGCAGCAAGGATGCAGTGGCGTTAATGTTTCCTGGTGTCAACCTGTATTATTTCAGTAGACATTGAAATGAGGATGCATCTTGCTGCCTTTCCAATGAAGCAAGTTTAATTTAGTAATAGGTGAAAAACCATCCCTACAAAGGTGTTAATCAGAGACTTGGCTTTGTGGACACTTTTCAGAGAACAAATTTGTTAGCATAAAAATAAAGCCAGAAAATGAAGAGCTGTTTAATCACGCAATTTGATTTTTTTGCCAGCATATTTCTTTTTCTCTGCAACCCACTGCTAAATTGTGCTTCCTAGATGTTTTTATAAAATCACTGAATCAAATCTAACTCTGATTACATCAGAGAAGGCCAGGTACCCTACACCATAACAGGGGGTATGAAATTTGACTTGTCTACTTAAAGATCACCAAAATCTGATAACAAGGTCAATTAGGTCCCTGGGTGGGATTGAACCACCAACCTTTTGGTTAATAGCCGTACATACTAACTGATTGCACCACAGAGACACTTTGCAAAAGTTCATACTGACAAAGGCTAATAAGCGTTCATCTAAAACGTTTCCTAGAAAAACTTAAAAAAGTCAATAATCTGGAGAGTTTTTGTAAAATGTTTCTTCTATCAACCAACGAAGAAACACATTGGTACTTTCCCATGATGAGTGAGTGCTTCAGGATCTCTTGCACTTACATGTGCAGCAGAGTACAGCAATGGAAGCATGCTGGGCCCATAACCCAGAGGTAGGCAGATTGAAACTATCCTCTGCTATATGCATTTTTTTGTTTGTTAATTAAAGTAATCCAAAACTGGGATTGATATTTTGGCTCTTTTATTTTTACTTAAAGTACAATAACTTTTACCATTTTAATTTGTTTTAATAGTATATTGACAGTATTGTTTTCTTTCAAAAATCCACTTCATTTTCTTTACCCTATTATTAAAATGGTAATTGACAAAAACAAACTACATTGTCACCAGAAGAGCAATACAAAATGTACAAGTGATATATTAAAATCATCTTTCCAGCTTGAATTTCAATGATGCATTGGGGCAACGATTTTGTGAGAAACATCTTCACCCTTAAATAAAGATTTTCTTAATTCCTTACCTGTGTGCTAATTAGATATCACCTTGTTTTCACATTAAACAGACTTCCACATGAGAAAGCAGCAAGGATGCAGTGGCGTTAATGTTTCCTGGTGTCAACCTGTATTATTTCAGTAGACATTGAAATGAGGATGCATCTTGCTGCCTTTCCAATGAAGCAAGTTTAATTTAGTAATAGGTGAAAAACCATCCTTACAAAGGTGTTAATCAGAGACTTGGCTTTGTGGACACTTTTCAGAGAACAAATTTGTTAGCATAAAAATAAAGCCAGAAAATAAAGAGCTGTTTAATCACTCAATTGGATTTTTCTGCCAGCATATTTTTTTTCTCTGCAACCCACTGCTAAATTGTGCTTCCTAGCTGTTTTTATAAAATCACTGAATCAAATCTAACTCTGATTACATCAGAGAAGGCCAGGTACCCTACACAATAAGAGGGGGTTTGAAATTTTGACTTGTCTACTTAAATATCACCAAAATCTGATCACAAGGTCAATTACGTCCCTGGGTGGGATTGAACTACCAACCTTTTGGTTAATAGCCGAACACACTAACCGATTGCGCCACAGAGACACTTTGCAAAAAGTACATACTGACAAAGGCTAATAAGCATACATCTAGAACGTTTCCTAGAAAAACATTAAAAAATCAATAATCTGGAGAGTTTTTGTAAGATGTTTCTTCCATCAACCAATGAATAAACACATTGGTACTTTCCCATGATGAGTGAGTGCTTCAGGATCTCTTGCACTTACATGTGCAGCAGAGTACTGCAATGGAAGCATGCTGGACCCATAACCCAGAGGTAGGCAGATTGAAACTATCCTTTGCTATATGCATTTTTTTTTGTTAATTTAAGTAATCAAAACTGGGATTGATATTTTTGCTCTTTTATTTTTACTTAAAGTACAATAACTTTTACCATTTTAATTTGTTTTAATAGTATATTGACAGTATAGTTTTCTTTCAAAAATCCACTTAATTTTCTTTACCCTATTATTAAAATGGTAATTGACAAAAAAAACTACATTGTCACCAGAAGTGCAATACAAAATGTACAAGTGATATATTAAAATCATCTTTCCAGCTTGAATTTCAATGATGCATTGGGGCAACAATTTTGTGAGAAACATCTTCACCCTTAAATAAAGATTTTCGTAATTTCTTACCTGTGTGCTAATTAGATATCACCTTGTTTTCACATTAAACAGACTTCCACATGAGAAAGCAGCAAGGATGCAGTGGCGTTAATGTTTCCTGGTGTCAACCTGTATTATTTCAGTAGACATTGAAATGAGGATGCATCTTGCTGCCTTTCCAATGAAGCAAGTTTAATTTAGTAATAGGTGAAAAACCATCCCTACAAAGGTGTTAATCAGAGACTTGGCTTTGTGGACACTTTTCAGAGAACAAATTTGTTAGCATAAAAATAAAGCCAGAAAATGAAGAGCTGTTTAATCACGCAATTTGATTTTTTTGCCAGCATATTTCTTTTTCTCTGCAACCCACTGCTAAATTGTGCTTCCTAGATGTTTTTATAAAATCACTGAATCAAATCTAACTCTGATTACATCAGAGAAGGCCAGGTACCCTACACCATAACAGGGGGTATGAAATTTGACTTGTCTACTTAAAGATCACCAAAATCTGATAACAAGGTCAATTAGGTCCCTGGGTGGGATTGAACCACCAACCTTTTGGTTAATAGCCATACATACTAACTGATTGCGCCACAGAGACACTTTGCAAAAGTTCATACTGACAAAGGCTAATAAGCATTCATCTAAAACGTTTCCTAGAAAAACTTTAAAAAGTCAATAATCTGGAGAGTTTTTGTAAGATGTTTCTTCCATCAACCAACGAAGAAACACATTGGTACTTTCCCATGATGAGTGAGTGCTTCAGGATCTCTTGCACTTACATGTGCAGCAGAGTACTGCAATGGAAGCATGCTGGGCCCATAACCCAGAGGTAGGCAGATTGAAACTATCCTCTGCTATATGCATTTTTTTTTGTTAATTAAAGTAATCCAAAACTGGGATTGATATTTTGTCTCTTTTATTTTTACTTAAAGTACAATAACTTTTACCATTTTAATTTGTTTTAATAGTATATTGACAGTATTGTTTTCTTTCAAAAATCCACTTCATTTTCTTTACCCTATTATTAAAATGGTAATTGACAAAAACAAACTACATTGTCACCAGAAGAGCAATACAAAATGTACAAGTGATATATTAAAATCATATTTCCAGCTTGAATTTCAATGATGCATTGGGGCAACGATTTTGTGAGAAACATCTTCACCCTTAAATAAAGATTTTCTTAATTCCTTACCTGTGTGCTAATTAGATATCACCTTGTTTTCATATTAAATAGACTTCCACATGAGAAAGCAGCAAGGATGCAGTGGCGTTAATGTTTCCTGGTGTCAACTTGTATTATTTTAGTAGACATTGAAATGAGGATGCATCTTGCTGCCTTTCCAATGAAGCAAGTTTAATTTAGTAATAGGTGAAAAACCATCCTTACAAAGGTGTTAATCAGAGACTTGGCTTTGTGGACACTTTTCAGAGAACAAATTTCTTAGCATAAAAATAAAGCCAGAAAATGAAGAGCTGTTTAATCACTCAATTGGATTTTTCTGCCAGCATATTTTTTTTCTCTGCAACCCACTGCTAAATTGTGCTTCCTAGCTGTTTTTATAAAATCACTGAATCAAATCTAACTCTGATTACATCAGAGAAGGCCAGGTACCCTACACCATAACAGGGGGTTTGAAATTTTGACTTGTCTACTTAAAGATCACCAAAATCTGATAACAAGGTCAATTAGGTCCCTGGGTGGGATTGAACCACCAACCTTATGGTTAATAGTCGTACATACTAACCGATTGCGCCACAGAGACACTTTGCAAAAGTCCATACTGACAAAGGCTAATAAGCATTCATCTAAAACGTTTCCTAGAAAAACTTTAAAAAGTCAATAATCTGGAGAGTTTTTGTAAGATGTTTCTTCCATCAACCAACGAAGAAACACATTGGTACTTTCCCATGATGAGTGAGTGCTTCAGGATCTCTTGCACTTACATGTGCAGCAGAGTACTGCAATGGAAGCATGCTGGGCCCATAACCCAGAGGTAGGCAGATTGAAACTATCCTCTGCTATATGCATTTTTTTTTGTTAATTAAAGTAATCCAAAACTGGGATTGATATTTTGTCTCTTTTATTTTTACTTAAAGTACAATAACTTTTACCATTTTAATTTGTTTTAATAGTATATTGACAGTATTGTTTTCTTTCAAAAATCCACTTCATTTTCTTTACCCTATTATTAAAATGGTAATTGACAAAAACAAACTACATTGTCACCAGAAGAGCAATACAAAATGTACAAGTGATATATTAAAATCATATTTCCAGCTTGAATTTCAATGATGCATTGGGGCAACGATTTTGTGAGAAACATCTTCACCCTTAAATAAAGATTTTCTTAATTCCTTACCTGTGTGCTAATTAGATATCACCTTGTTTTCACATTAAACAGACTTCCACATGAGAAAGCAGCAAGGATGCAGTGGCGTTAATGTTTCCTGGTGTCAACCTGTATTATTTCAGTAGACATTGAAATGAGGATGCATCTTGCTGCCTTTCCAATGAAGCAAGTTTAATTTAGTAATAGGTGAAAAACCATCCTTACAAAGGTGTTAATCAGAGATTTGGCTTTGTGGACACTTTTCAGAGAACAAATTTGTTAGCATAAAAAAAAAGCCAGAAAATAAAGAGCTGTTTAATCACTCAATTGGATTTTTCTGCCAGCATATTTTTTTTCTCTGCAACCCACTGCTAAATTGTGCTTCATAGCTGTTTTTATAAAATCACTGAATCAAATCTAACTCTGATTACATCAGAGAAGGCCAGGTACCCTACACCATAACAGGGGGTTTGAAATTTTGACTTGTCTACTTAAAGATCACCAAAATCTGATAACAAGGTCAATTAGGTCCCTGGGTGGGATTGAACCACCAACCTTTTGGTTAATAGCCGTACATACTAACTGATTGCGCCACAGAGACACTTTGCAAAAGTCCATACTGACAAAGGCTAATAAGCATTCATCTAAAACGTTTCCTAGAAAAACTTTAAAAAGTCAATAATCTGGAGAGTTTTTGTAAGATGTTTCTTCCATCAACCAACGAAGAAACACATTGGTACTTTCCCATGATGAGTGAGTGCTTCAGGATCTCTTGAACTTACATGTGCAGCAGAGTACTGAAATGGAAGCATGCTGGGCCCATAACCCAGAGGTAGGCAGATTGAAACTATCCTCTGCTATATGCATTTTTTTTTGTTAATTAAAGTAATCCAAAACTGGGATTGATATTTTGTCTCTTTTATTTTTACTTAAAGTACAATAACTTTTACCATTTTAATTTGTTTTAATAGTATATTGACAGTATTGTTTTCTTTCAAAAATCCACTTCATTTTCTTTACCCTATTATTAAAATGGTAATTGACAAAAACAAACTACATTGTCACCAGAAGAGCAATACAAAATGTACAAGTGATATATTAAAATCATCTTTCCAGCTTGAATTTCAATGATGCATTGGGGCAACGATTTTGTGAGAAACATCTTCACCCTTAAATAAAGATTTTCTTAATTCCTTACCTGTGTGCTAATTAGATATCACCTTGTTTTCATATTAAACAGACTTCCACATGAGAAAGCAGCAAGGATGCAGTGGCGTTAATGTTTCCTGGTGTCAACTTGTATTATTTCAGTAGACATTGAAATGAGGATGCATCTTGCTGCCTTTCCAATGAAGCAAGTTTAATTTAGTAATAGGTGAAAAACCATCCTTACAAAGGTGTTAATCAGAGACTTGGCTTTGTGGACACTTTTCAGAGAACAAATTTGTTAGCATAAAAATAAAGCCAGAAAATGAAGAGCTGTTTAATCACTCAATTGGATTTTTCTGCCAGCATATTTTTTTTCTCTGCAACCCACTGCTAAATTGTGCTTCCTAGATGTTTTTATAAAATCACTGAATCAAATCTAACTCTGATTACATCAGAGAAGGCCAGGTACCCTACACCATAACAGGGGGTATGAAATTTGACTTGTCTACTTAAAGATCACCAAAATCTGATAACAAGGTCAATTAGGTCCCTGGGTGGGATTGAACCACCAACCTTTTGGTTAATAGCCGTACATACTAACTGATTGCGCCACAGAGACACTTTGCAAAAGTTCATACTGACAAAGGCTAATAAGCGTTCATCTAAAACGTTTCCTAGAAAAACTTAAAAAAGTCAATAATCTGGAGAGTTTTTGTAAAATGTTTCTTCTATCAACCAACGAAGAAACACATTGGTACTTTCCCATGATGAGTGAGTGCTTCAGGATCTCTTGCACTTACATGTGCAGCAGAGTACAGCAATGGAAGCATGCTGGGCCCATAACCCAGAGGTAGGCAGATTGAAACTATCCTCTGCTATATGCATTTTTTTGTTTGTTAATTAAAGTAATCCAAAACTGGGATTGATATTTTGGCTCTTTTATTTTTACTTAAAGTACAATAACTTTTACCATTTTAATTTGTTTTAATAGTATATTGACAGTATTGTTTTCTTTCAAAAATCCACTTCATTTTCTTTACCCTATTATTAAAATGGTAATTGACAAAAACAAACTACATTGTCACCAGAAGAGCAATACAAAATGTACAAGTGATATATTAAAATCATCTTTCCAGCTTGAATTTCAATGATGCATTGGGGCAACGATTTTGTGAGAAACATCTTCACCCTTAAATAAAGATTTTCTTAATTCCTTACCTGTGTGCTAATTAGATATCACCTTGTTTTCACATTAAACAGACTTCCACATGAGAAAGCAGCAAGGATGCAGTGGCGTTAATGTTTCCTGGTGTCAACCTGTATTATTTCAGTAGACATTGAAATGAGGATGCATCTTGCTGCCTTTCCAATGAAGCAAGTTTAATTTAGTAATAGGTGAAAAACCATCCTTACAAAGGTGTTAATCAGAGACTTGGCTTTGTGGACACTTTTCAGAGAACAAATTTGTTAGCATAAAAATAAAGCCAGAAAATAAAGAGCTGTTTAATCACTCAATTGGATTTTTCTGCCAGCATATTTTTTTTCTCTGCAACCCACTGCTAAATTGTGCTTCCTAGCTGTTTTTATAAAATCACTGAATCAAATCTAACTCTGATTACATCAGAGAAGGCCAGGTACCCTACACCATAACAGGGGGTTTGAAATTTTGACTTGTCTACTTAAAGATCACCAAAATCTGATAACAAGGTCAATTAGGTCTCTGGGTGGGATTGAACCACCAACCTTTTGGTTAATAGCCATACATACTAACTGATTGCGCCACAGAGACACTTTGCAAAAGTCCATACTGACAAAGGATAATAAGCATTCATCTAAAACGTTTCCTAGAAAAACTTTAAAAAGTCAATAATCTGGAGAGTTTTTGTAAGATGTTTCTTCCATCAACCAATGAAGAAACACATTGGTACTTTCCCATGATGAGTGAGTGCTTCAGGATCTCTTGAACTTACATGTGCAGCAGAGTACTGCAATGGAAGCATGCTGGGCCCATAACCCAGAGGTAGGCAGATTGAAACTATCCTCTGCTATATGCATTTTTTTTTTGTTAATTAAAGTAATCCAAAACTGGGATTGATATTTTGTCTCTTTTATTTTTACTTAAAGTACAATAACTTTTACCATTTTAATTTGTTTTAATAGTATATTGACAGTATTGTTTTCTTTCAAAAATCCACTTCATTTTCTTTACCCTATTATTAAAATGGTAATTGACAAAAACAAACTACATTGTCACCAGAAGAGCAATACAAAATGTACAAGTGATATATTAAAATCATCTTTCCAGCTTGAATTTCAATGATGCATTGGGTCAACAATTTTGTGAGAAACATCTTCACCCTTAAATAAAGATTTTCTTAATTCCTTACCTGTGTGCTAATTATATATCACTTTGTTTTCACATTAAACAGACTTCCACATGAGAAAGCAGCAAGGATGCAGTGGCGTTAATGTTTCCTGGTGTCAACTTGTATTATTTCAGTAGACATTGAAATGAGGATGCATCTTGCTGCCTTTCCAATGAAGCAAGTTTAATTTAGTAATAGGTGAAAAAACATCCTTACAAAGGTGTTAATCAGAGACTTGGCTTTGTGGACACTTTTCAGAGAACAAATTTGTTAGCATAAAAATAAAGCCAGAAAATGAAGAGCTGTTTAATCACTCAATTGGATTTTTCTGCCAGCATATTTTTTTTCTCTGCAACCCACTGCTAAATTGTGCTTCCTAGCTGTTTTTATAAAATCACTGAATCAAATCTAACTCTGATTACATCAGAGAAGGCCAGGTACCCTACACCATAACAGGGGGTTTGAAATTTTGACTTGTCTACTTAAAGATCACCAAAATCTGATAACAAGGTCAATTAGGTCCCTGGGTGGGATTGAACCACCAACCTTTTGGTTAATAGCCGTACATACTAACTGATTGCGCCACAGAGACACTTTGCAAAAGTCCATACTGACAAAGGCTAATAAGCATTCATCTAAAACGTTTCCTAGAAAAACTTTAAAAAGTCAATAATCTGGAGAGTTTTTGTAAGATGTTTCTTCCATCAACCAATGAAGAAACACATTGGTACTTTCCCATGATGAGTGAGTGCTTCAGGATCTCTTGAACTTACATGTGCAGCAGAGTACTGCAATGGAAGCATGCTGGGCCCATAACCCAGAGGTAGGCAGATTGAAACTATCCTCTGCTATATGCATTTTTTTTTTGTTAATTAAAGTAATCCAAAACTGGGATTGATATTTTGTCTCTTTTATTTTTACTTAAAGTACAATAACTTTTACCATTTTAATTTGTTTTAATAGTATATTGACAGTATTGTTTTCTTTCAAAAATCCACTTCATTTTCTTTACCCTATTATTAAAATGGTAATTGACAAAAACAAACTACATTGTCACCAGAAGAGCAATACAAAATGTACAAGTGATATATTAAAATCATCTTTCCAGCTTGAATTTCAATGATGCATTGGGTCAACAATTTTGTGAGAAACATCTTCACCCTTAAATAAAGATTTTCTTAATTCCTTACCTGTGTGCTAATTATATATCACCTTGTTTTCACATTAAACAGACTTCCACATGAGAAAGCAGCAAGGATGCAGTGGCGTTAATGTTTCCTGGTGTCAACTTGTATTATTTCAGTAGACATTGAAATGAGGATGCATCTTGCTGCCTTTCCAATGAAGCAAGTTTAATTTAGTAATAGGTGAAAAACCATCCTTACAAAGGTGTTAATCAGAGACTTGGCTTTGTGGACACTTTTCAGAGAACAAATTTGTTAGCATAAAAATAAAGCCAGAAAATAAAGAGCTGTTTAATCACTCAATTGGATTTTTCTGCCAGCATATTTTTTTTCTCTGCAACCCACTGCTAAATTGTGCTTCCTAGCTGTTTTTATAAAATCACTGAATCAAATCTAACTACATCAGAGAAGGCCAGGTACCCTACACCATAACAGGGGGTTTGAAATTTTGACTTGTCTACCTAAAGATAGTGATGAGCGGATTCGGTTTTACTCGGTTTTACTCGGTTCTCAAAACGTCATCTTATTGGCTCACGGATGTCACGTGTTTTGGATAGCCAATAAGATGCCGTTTTGAGAACCGAGTAAAACCGAGTAAAACCGAACCTCGCTCATCACTACCTAAAGATCACCAAAACCTGATAACAAGGTCAATTAGGTCCCTGGGTGGGATTGAACCACCAACCTTTTGGTTAATAGCCGTACATACTAACTGA
Source organism: Pseudophryne corroboree (assembly GCF_028390025.1). NCBI lineage: Eukaryota > Metazoa > Chordata > Amphibia > Anura > Myobatrachidae > Pseudophryne > Pseudophryne corroboree. The sequence continues at coordinate 213,113,470 of NC_086454.1, forward strand.
TTGCGCCACAGAGACACTTTGCAAAAGTCTATACTGACAAAGGCTAATAAGCATTCATCTAAAACGTTTCCTAGAAAAACTTTAAAAAGTTAATAATCTGGAGAGTTTTTGTAAGATGTTTCTTCCATCAACCAACGAAGAAACACATTGGTACTTTCCCATGATGAGTGAGTGCTTCAGGATCTCTTGAACTTACATGTGCAGCAGAGTACTGCAATGGAAGCATGCTGGGCCCATAACCCAGAGGTAGGCAGATTGAAACTATCCTCTGCTATATGCATTTTTTTGTTGTTAATTAAAGTAATCCAAAACTGGGATTGATATTTTGTCTCTTTTATTTTTACTTAAAGTACAATAACTTTTACCATTTTAATTTGTTTTAATAGTATATTGACAGTATTGTTTTCTTTCAAAAATCCACTTCATTTTCTTTACCCTATTATTAAAATGGTAATTGACAAAAACAAACTACATTGTCACCAGAAGAGCAATACAAAATGTACAAGTGATATATTAAAATCATCTTTCCAGCTTGAATTTCAATGATGCATTGGGGCAACGATTTTGTGAGAAACATCTTCACCCTTAAATAAAGATTTTCTTAATTCCTTACCTGTGTGCTAATTAGATATCACCTTGTTTTCACATTAAACAGACTTCCACATGAGAAAGCAGCAAGGATGCAGTGGCGTTAATGTTTCCTGGTGTCAACCTGTATTATTTCAGTAGACATTGAAATGAGGATGCATCTTGCTGCCTTTCCAATGAAGCAAGTTTAATTTAGTAATAGGTGAAAAACCATCCTTACAAAGGTGTTAATCAGAGACTTGGCTTTGTGGACACTTTTCAGAGAACAAATTTGTTAGCATAAAAATAAAGCCAGAAAATAAAGAGCTGTTTAATCACTCAATTGGATTTTTCTGCCAGCATATTTTTTTTCTCTGCAACCCACTGCTAAATTGTGCTTCCTAGCTGTTTTTATAAAATCACTGAATCAAATCTAACTCTGATTACATCAGAGAAGGCCAGGTACCCTACACCATAACAGGGGGTTTGAAATTTTGACTTGTCTACTTAAAGATCACCAAAATCTGATAACAAGGTCAATTAGGTCCCTGGGTGGGATTGAACCACCAACCTTTTGGTTAATAGCCGTACATACTAACTGATTGCGCCACAGAGACACTTTGCAAAAGTCTATACTGACAAAGGCTAATAAGCATTCATCTAAAACGTTTCCTAAAAAAACTTTAAAAAGTTAATAATCTGGAGAGTTTTTGTAAGATGTTTCTTCCATCAACCAACGAAGAAACACATTGGTACTTTCCCATGATGAGTGAGTGCTTCAGGATCTCTTGAACTTACATGTGCAGCAGAGTACTGCAATGGAATCATGCTGGGCCCATAACCCAGAGGTAGGCAGATTGAAACTATCCTCTGCTATATGCATTTTTTTGTTGTTAATTAAAGTAATCCAAAACTGGGATTGATATTTTGTCTCTTTTATTTTTACTTAAAGTACAATAACTTTTACCATTTTAATTTGTTTTAATAGTATATTGACAGTATTGTTTTCTTTCAAAAATCCACTTCATTTTCTTTACCCTATTATTAAAATGGTAATTGACAAAAACAAACTACATTGTCACCAGAAGAGCAAAACAAAATGTACAAGTGATATATTAAAATCATCTTTCCAGCTTGAATTTCAATGATGCATTGGGGCAACGATTTTGTGAGAAACATCTTCACCCTTAAATAAAGATTTTCTTAATTCCTTACCTGTGTGCTAATTAGATATCACCTTGTTTTCACATTAAACAGACTTCCACATGAGAAAGCAGCAAGGATGCAGTGGCGTTAATGTTTCCTGGTGTCAACCTGTATTATTTCAGTAGACATTGAAATGAGGAAGCATCTTGCTGCCTTTCCAATGAAGCAAGTTTAATTTAGTAATAGGTGAAAAACCATCCTTACAAAGGTGTTAATCAGAGACTTGGCTTTGTGGACACTTTTCAGAGAACAAATTTGTTAGCATAAAAATAAAGCCAGAAAATAAAGAGCTGTTTAATCACTCAATTGGATTTTTCTGCCAGCATATTTTTTTTCTCTGCAACCCACTGCTAAATTGTGCTTCCTAGCTGTTTTTATAAAATCACTGAATCAAATCTAACTCTGATTACATCAGAGAAGGCCAGGTACCCTACACCATAACAGGGGGTTTGAAATTTTGACTTGTCTACTTAAAGATCACCAAAATCTGATAACAAGGTCAATTAGGTCCCTGGGTGGGATTGAACCACCAACCCTTTGGTTAATAGCCGTACATACTAACTGATTGCGCCACAGAGACACTTTGCAAAAGTCCATACTGACAAAGGCTAATAAGCATTTAACTAAAACGTTTCCTAGAAAAACTTTAAAAAGTCAATAATCTGGAGAGTTTTTGTAAGATGTTTCTTCCATCAACCAACGAAGAAACACATTGGTACTTTCCCATGATGAGTGAGTGCTTCAGGATCTCTTGAACTTACATGTGCAGCAGAGTACTGCAATGGAAGCATGCTGGGCCCATAACCCAGAGGTAGGCAGATTGAAACTATCCTCTGCTATATGCATTTTTTTTTTGTTAATTAAAGTAATCCAAAACTGGGATTGATATTTTGTCTCTTTTATTTTTACTTAAAGTACAATAACTTTTACCATTTTAATTTGTTTTAATAGTATATTGACAGTATTGTTTTCTTTCAAAAATCCACTTCATTTTCTTTACCCTATTATTAAAATGGTAATTGACAAAAACAAACTACATTGTCACCAGAAGAGCAATACAACATGTACAAGTGATATATTAAAATCATATTTCCAGCTTGAATTTCAATGATGCATTGGGGCAACGATTTTGTGAGAAACATCTTCACCCTTAAATAAAGATTTTCTTAATTCCTTACCTGTGTGCTAATTAGATATCACCTTGTTTTCATATTAAACAGACTTCCACATGAGAAAGCAGCAAGGATGCAGTGGCGTTAATGTTTCCTGGTGTCAACTTGTATTATTTCAGTAGACATTGAAATGAGGATGCATCTTGCTGCCTTTCCAATGAAGCAAGTTTAATTTAGTAATAGGTGAAAAACCATCCTTACAAAGGTGTTAATCAGAGACTTGGCTTTGTGGACACTTTTCAGAGAACAAATTTGTTAGCATACAAATAAAGCCAGAAAATGAAGAGCTGTTTAATCACTCAATTGGATTTTTCTGCCAGCATATTTTTTTTCTCTGCAACCCACTGCTAAATTGTGCTTCCTAGCTGTTTGTATAAAATCACTGAATCAAATCTAACTCTGATTACATCAGAGAAGGCCAGGTACCCTACACCATAACAGGGGGTTTGAAATTTTGACTTGTCTACTTAAAGATCACCAAAATTTGATAACAAGGTCAATTAGGTCCCTGGGTGGGATTGAACCACCAACCGTATGGTTAATAGCCGTACATACTAACTGATTGCGCCACAGAGACACTTTGCAAAAGTCCATACTGACAAAGGCTAATAAGCATTCATCTAAAACGTTTCCTAGAAAAACTTTAAAAAGTCAATAATCTGGAGAGTTTTTGTAAGATGTTTCTTCCATCAACCAACGAAGAAACACATTGGTACTTTCCCATGATGAGTGAGTGCTTCAGGATCTCTTGCACTTACATGTGCAGCAGAGTACTGCAATGGAAGCATGCTGGGCCCATAACCCAGAGGTAGGCAGATTGAAACTATCCTCTGCTATATGCATTTTTTTTTTGTTAATTAAAGTAATCCAAAACTGGGATTGATATTTTGTCTCTTTTATTTTTACTTAAAGTACAATAACTTTTACCATTTTAATTTGTTTTAATAGTATATTGACAGTATTGTTTTCTTTCAAAAATCCACTTCATTTTCTTTACCCTATTATTAAAATGGTAATTGACAAAAACAAACTACATTGTCACCAGAAGAGCAATACAACATGTACAAGTGATATATTAAAATCATATTTCCAGCTTGAATTTCAATGATGCATTGGGGCAACGATTTTGTGAGAAACATCTTCACCCTTAAATAAAGATTTTCTTAATTCCTTACCTGTGTGCTAATTAGATATCACCTTGTTTTCATATTAAACAGACTTCCACATGAGAAAGCAGCAAGGATGCAGTGGCGTTAATGTTTCCTGGTGTCAACTTGTATTATTTCAGTAGACATTGAAATGAGGATGCATCTTGCTGCCTTTCCAATGAAGCAAGTTTAATTTAGTAATAGGTGAAAAACCATCCTTACAAAGGTGTTAATCAGAGACTTGGCTTTGTGGACACTTTTCAGAGAACAAATTTGTTAGCATAAAAATAAAGCCAGAAAATGAAGAGCTGTTTAATCACTCAATTGGATTTTTCTGCCAGCATATTTTTATTCTCTGCAACCCACTGCTAAATTGTGCTTCCTAGCTGTTTGTATAAAATCACTGAATCAAATCTAACTCTGATTACATCAGAGAAGGCCAGGTACCCTACACCATAACAGGGGGTTTGAAATTTTGACTTGTCTACTTAAAGATCACCAAAATCTGATAACAAGGTCAATTAGGTCCCTGGGTGGGATTGAACCACCAACCGTATGGTTAATAGCCGTACATACTAACTGATTGCGCCACAGAGACACTTTGCAAAAGTCCATACTGACAAAGGCTAATAAGCATTCATCTAAAACGTTTCCTAGAAAAACTTTAAAAAGTCAATAATCTGGAGAGTTTTTGTAAGATGTTTCTTCCATCAACCAACGAAGAAACACATTGGTACTTTCCCATGATGAGTGAGTGCTTCAGGATCTCTTGCACTTACATGTGCAGCAGAGTACTGCAATGGAAGCATGCTGGGCCCATAACCCAGAGGTAGGCAGATTGAAACTATCCTCTGCTATATGCATTTTTTTTTGTTAATTAAAGTAATCCAAAACTGGGATTGATATTTTGTCTCTTTTATTTTTACTTAAAGTACAATAACTTTTACCATTTTAATTTGTTTTAATAGTATATTGACAGTATTGTTTTCTTTCAAAAATCCACTTCATTTTCTTTACCCTATTATTAAAATGGTAATTGACAAAAACAAACTACATTGTCACCAGAAGAGCAATACAAAATGTACAAGTGATATATTAAAATCATCTTTCCAGCTTGAATTTCAATGATGCATTGGGTCAACAATTTTGTGAGAAACATCTTCACCCTTAAATAAAGATTTTCTTAATTCCTTACCTGTGTGCTAATTAGATATCACCTTGTTTTCACATTAAACAGACTTCCACATGAGAAAGCAGCAAGGATGCAGTGGCGTTAATGTTTCCTGGTGTCAACCTGTATTATTTCAGTAGACATTGAAATGAGGATACATCTTGCTGCCTTTCCAATGAAGCAAGTTTAATTTAGTAATAGGTGAAAAACCATCCCTACAAAGGTGTTAATCAGAGACTTGGCTTTGTGGACACTTTTCAGAGAACAAATTTGTTAGCATAAAAATAAAGCCAGAAAATGAAGAGCTGTTTAATCACGCAATTTGATTTTTTTGCCAGCATATTTCTTTTTCTCTGCAACCCAATGCTAAATTGTGCTTCCTAGATGTTTTTATAAAATCACTGAATCAAATCTAACTCTGATTACATCAGAGAAGGCCAGGTACCCTACACCATAACAGGGGGTATGAAATTTGACTTGTCTACTTAAAGATCACCAAAATCTGATAACAAGGTCAATTAGGTCCCTGGGTGGGATTGAACCACCAACCTTTTGGTTAATAGCCGTACATACTAACTGATTGCACCACAGAGACACTTTGCAAAAGTCCATACTGACAAAGGCTAATAAGCATTCATCTAAAACGTTTCCTAGAAAAACTTTAAAAAGTCAATAATCTGGAGAGTTTTTGTAAGATGTTTCTTCCATCAACCAACGAAGAAACACATTGGTACTTTCCCATGATGAGTGAGTGCTTCAGGATCTCTTGAACTTACATGTGCAGCAGAGTACTGCAATGGAAGCATGCTTGGCTCATAACCGAGAGGTAGGCAGATTGAAACTATCCTCTGCTATATGCATTTTTTTTTTGTTAATTAAAGTAATCCAAAACTGGGATTGATATTTTGTCTCTTTTATTTTTACTTAAAGTACAATAACTTTTACCATTTTAATTTGTTTTAATAGTATATTGACAGTATTGTTTTCTTTCAAAAATCCACTTCATTTTCTTTACCCTATTATTAAAATGGTAATTGACAAAAACAAACTACATTGTCACCAGAAGAGCAATACAAAATGTACAAGTGATATATTAAAATCATCTTTCCAGCTTGAATTTCAATGTTGCATTGGGTCAACAATTTTGTGAGAAACATCTTCACCCTTAAATAAAGATTTTCTTAATTCCTTACCTGTGTGCTAATTAGATATCACCTTGTTTTCACATTAAACAGACTTCCACATGAGAAAGCAGCAAGGATGCAGTGGCGTTAATGTTTCCTGGTGTCAACCTGTATTATTTCAGTAGACATTGAAATGAGGATACATCTTGCTGCCTTTCCAATGAAGCAAGTTTAATTTAGTAATAGGTGAAAAACCATCCCTACAAAGGTGTTAATCAGAGACTTGGCTTTGTGGACACTTTTCAGAGAACAAATTTGTTAGCATAAAAATAAAGCCAGAAAATGAAGAGCTGTTTAATCACGCAATTTGATTTTTTTGCCAGCATATTTCTTTTTCTCTGCAACCCAATGCTAAATTGTGCTTCCTAGATGTTTTTATAAAATCACTGAAACAAATCTAACTCTGATTACATCAGAGAAGGCCAGGTACCCTACACCATAACAGGGGGTATGAAATTTGACTTGTCTACTTAAAGATCACCAAAATCTGATAACAAGGTCAATTACGTCCCTGGGTGGGATTGAACCACCAACCTTTTGGTTAATAGCCGTACATACTAACTGATTGCGCCACAGAGACACTTTGCAAAAGTACATACTGACAAATGCTAATAAGCATTCATCTAAAACGTTTCCTAGAAAAACTTAAAAAAGTCAATAATCTGGAGAGTTTTTGTAAGATGTTTCTTCTATCAACCAACGAAGAAACACATTGGTACTTTCCCATGATGAGTGAGTGCTTCAGGATCTCTTGCACTTACATGTGCAGCAGAGTACAGCAATGGAAGCATGCTGGGCCCATAACCCAGAGGTAGGCAGATTGAAACTATCCTCTGCTATATGCATTTTTTTGTTTGTTAATTAAAGTAATCCAAAACTGGGATTGATATTTTGGCTCTTTTATTTTTACTTAAAGTACAATAACTTTTACCATTTTAATTTGTTTTAATAGTATATTGACAGTATTGTTTTCTTTCAAAAATCCACTTCATTTTCTTTACCCTATTATTAAAATGGTAATTGACAAAAACAAACTACATTGTCACCAGAAGAGCAATACAAAATGTACAAGTGATATATTAAAATCATCTTTCCAGCTTGAATTTCAATGATGCATTGGGGCAACGATTTTGTGAGAAACATCTTCACCCTTAAATAAAGATTTTCTTAATTCCTTACCTGTGTGCTAATTAGATATCACCTTGTTTTCACATTAAACAGACTTCCACATGAGAAGCAGCAAGGATGCAGTGGCGTTAATGTTTCCTGGTGTCAACCTGTATTATTTCAGTAGACATTGAAATGAGGATGCATCTTGCTGCCTTTCCAATGAAGCAAGTTTAATTTAGTAATAGGTGAAAAACCATCCTTACAAAGGTGTTAATCAGAGACTTGGCTTTGTGGACACTTTTCAGAGAACAAATTTGTTAGCATAAAAATAAAGCCAGAAAATAAAGAGCTGTTTAATCACTCAATTGGATTTTTCTGCCAGCATATTTTTTTTCTCTGCAACCCACTGCTAAATTGTGCTTCCTAGCTGTTTTTATAAAATCACTGAATCAAATCTAACTCTGATTACATCAGAGAAGGCCAGGTACCCTACACCATAACAGGGGGTTTGAAATTTTGACTTGTCTACTTAAAGATCACCAACATCTGATAACAAGGTCAATTAGGTCCCTGGGTGCGATTGAACCACCAACCTTTTGGTTAATAGCCGTACATACTAACTGATTGCGCCACAGAGACATTTTGCAAAAGTCCATACTGACAAAGGCTAATAAGCATTCATCTAAAACGTTTCCTAGAAAAACTTTAAAAAGTCAATAATCTGGAGAGTTTTTGTAAGATGTTTCTTCCATTAACCAACGAAGAAACACATTGGTACTTTCCCATGATGAGTGAGTGCTTCAGGATCTCTTGAACTTACATGTGCAGCAGAGTACTGCAATGGAAGCATGCTGGGCCCATAACCCAGAGGTAGGCAGATTGAAACTATCCTCTGCTATATGCATTTTTTTTGTTAATTAAAGTAATCCAAAACTGGGATTGATATTTTGTCTCTTTTATTTTTACTTAAAGTACAATAACTTTTACCATTTTAATTTGTTTTAATAGTATATTGACAGTATTGTTTTCTTTCAAAAATCCACTTCATTTTCTTTACCCTATTATTAAAATGGTAATTGACAAAAACAAACTACATTGTCACCAGAAGAGCAATACAAAATGTACAAGTGATATATTAAAATCATCTTTCCAGCTTGAATTTCAATGATGCATTGGGTCAACAATTTTGTGAGAAACATCTTCTCCCTTAAATAAAGATTTTCTTAATTCCTTACCTGTGTGCTAATTAGATATCACCTTGTTTTCACATTAAACAGACTTCCACATGAGAAAGCAGCAAGGATGCAGTGGCGTTAATGTTTCCTGGTGTCAACTTGTATTATTTCAGTACACATTGAAATGAGGATGCATCTTGCTGCCTTTCCAATGAAGCAAGTTTAATTTAGTAATAGGTGAAAAACCATCCTTACAAAGGTGTTAATCAGAGACTTGGCTTTGTGGACACTTTTCAGAGAACAAATTTGTTAGCATAAAAATAAAGCCAGAAAATGAAGAGCTGTTTAATCACTCAATTGGATTTTTTTGCCAGCATATTTCTTTTTCTCTGCAACCCACTGCTAAATTGTGCTTCCTAGCTGTTTTTTATAAAATCACTGAATCAAATCTAACTCTGATTACATCAAAGAAGGCCATGTACCCTACACCATAAGAGGAGGTTTGAAATTTTTACTTGTCTACTTAAATATCACCAAAATCTGATCACAAGGTTAATTACGTCCCTGGGTGGGATTGAACCACCAACCTTTTGGTTAATAGCCAAACACACTAACCGATTGCGCCACAGAGACACTTTGCAAAAGTCCATACTGACAAAGGCTAATAAGCATTCATCTAAAACGTTTCCTAGAAAAACTTTAAAAAGTCAATAATCTGGAGAGTTTTTGTAAGATGTTTCTTCCATCAACCAACGAAGAAACACATTGGTACTTTCCCATGATGAGTGAGTGCTTCAGGATCTCTTGCACTTACATGTGCAGCAGAGTACTGCAATGGAAGCATGCTGGGCCCATAACCCAGAGGTAGGCAGATTGAAACTATCCTCTGCTATATGCATTTTTTTTGTTAATTAAAGTAATCCAAAACTGGGATTGATATTTTGTCTCTTTTATTTTTACTTAAAGTACAATAACTTTTACCATTTTAATTTGTTTTAATAGTATATTGACAGTATTGTTTTCTTTCAAAAATCCACTTCATTTTCTTTACCCTATTATTAAAATGGTAATTGACAAAAACAAACTACATTGTCACCAGAAGAGCAATACAAAATGTACAAGTGATATATTAAAATCATCTTTCCAGCTTGAATTTCAATGATGCATTGGGTCAACAATTTTGTGAGAAACATCTTCACCCTTAAATAAAGATTTTCTTAATTCCTTACCTGTGTGCTAATTAGATATCACCTTGTTTTCACATTAAACAGACTTCCACATGAGAAAGCAGCAAGGATGCAGTGGCGTTAATGTTTCCTGGTGTCAACCTGTATTATTTCAGTAGACATTGAAATGAGGATACATCTTGCTGCCTTTCCAATGAAGCAAGTTTAATTTAGTAATAGGTGAAAAACCATCCCTACAAAGGTGTTAATCAGAGACTTGGCTTTGTGGACACTTTTCAGAGAACAAATTTGTTAGCATAAAAATAAAGCCAGAAAATGAAGAGCTGTTTAATCACGCAATTTGATTTTTTTGCCAGCATATTTCTTTTTCTCTGCAACCCAATGCTAAATTGTGCTTCCTAGATGTTTTTATAAAATCACTGAATCAAATCTAACTCTGATTACATCAGAGAAGGCCAGGTACCCTACACCATAACAGGGGGTATGAAATTTGACTTGTCTACTTAAAGATCACCAAAATCTGATAACAAGGTCAATTACATCCCTGAGTGGGATTGAACCACCAACCTTTTGGTTAATAGCCGTACACACTAACTGATTGCGCCACAGAGACACTTTGCAAAAGTACATACTGACAAATGCTAATAAGCATTCATCTAAAACGTTTCCTAGAAAAACTTAAAAAAGTCAATAATCTGGAGAGTTTTTGTAAGATGTTTCTTCTATCAACCAACGAAGAAACACATTGGTACTTTCCCATGATGAGTGAGTGCTTCAGGATCTCTTGCACTTACATGTGCAGCAGAGTACAGCAATGGAAGCATGCTGGGCCCATAACCCAGAGGTAGGCAGATTGAAACTATCCTCTGCTATATGCATTTTTTTGTTTGTTAATTAAAGTAATCCAAAACTGGGATTGATATTTTGGCTCTTTTATTTTTACTTAAAGTACAATAACTTTTACCATTTTAATTTGTTTTAATAGTATATTGACAGTATTGTTTTCTTTCAAAAATCCACTTCATTTTCTTTACCCTATTATTAAAATGGTAATTGACAAAAACAAACTACATTGTCACCAGAAGAGCAATACAAAATGTACAAGTGATATATTAAAATCATCTTTCCAGCTTGAATTTCAATGATGCATTGGGGCAACGATTTTGTGAGAAACATCTTCACCCTTAAATAAAGATTTTCTTAATTCCTTACCTGTGTGCTAATTAGATATCACCTTGTTTTCACATTAAACAGACTTCCACATGAGAAAGCAGCAAGGATGCAGTGGCGTTAATGTTTCCTGGTGTCAACCTGTATTATTTCAGTAGACATTGAAATGAGGATGCATCTTGCTGCCTTTCCAATGAAGCAAGTTTAATTTAGTAATAGGTGAAAAACCATCCTTACAAAGGTGTTAATCAGAGACTTGGCTTTGTGGACACTTTTCAGAGAACAAATTTGTTAGCATAAAAATAAAGCCAGAAAATAAAGAGCTGTTTAATCACTCAATTGGATTTTTCTGCCAGCATATTTTTTTTCTCTGCAACCCACTGCTAAATAGTGCTTCCTAGCTGTTTTTATAAAATCACTGAATCAAATCTAACTCTGATTACATCAGAGAAGGCCAGGTACCCTACACCATAACAGGGGGTTTGAAATTTTGACTTGTCTACTTAAAGATCACCAAAATCTGATAACAAGGTCAATTAGGTCCCTGGGTGCGATTGAACCACCAACCTTTTGGTTAATAGCCGTACATACTAACTGATTGCGCCACAGAGACACTTTGCAAAACTCCATACTGACAAAGGCTAATAAGCATTCATCTAAAATGTTTCCTAGAAAAACTTTAAAAAGTCAATAATCTGGAGAGTTTTTGTAAGATGTTTCTTCCATTAACCAACGAAGAAACACATTGGTACTTTCCCATGATGAGTGAGTGCTTCAGGATCTCTTGAACTTACATGTGCAGCAGAGTACTGCAATGGAAGCATGCTGGGCCCATAACCCAGAGGTAGGCAGATTGAAACTATCCTCTGCTATATGCATTTTTTTTGTTAATTAAAGTAATCCAAAACTGGGATTGATATTTTGTCTCTTTTATTTTTACTTAAAGTACAATAACTTTTACCATTTTAATTTGTTTTAATAGTATATTGACAGTATTGTTTTCTTTCAAAAATCCACTTCATTTTCTTTACCCTATTATTAAAATGGTAATTGACAAAAACAAACTACATTGTCACCAGAAGAGCAATACAAAATGTACAAGTGATATATTAAAATCATATTTCCAGCTTGAATTTCAATGATGCATTGGGGCAACGATTTTGTGAGAAACATCTTCACCCTTAAATAAAGATTTTCTTAATTCCTTACCTGTGTGCTAATTAGATATCACCTTGTTTTCATATTAAATAGACTTCCACATGAGAAAGCAGCAAGGATGCAGTGGCGTTAATGTTTCCTGGTGTCAACTTGTATTATTTTAGTAGACATTGAAATGAGGATGCATCTTGCTGCCTTTCCAATGAAGCAAGTTTAATTTAGTAATAGGTGAAAAACCATCCTTACTAAGGTGTTAATCAGAGACTTGGCTTTGTGGACACTTTTCAGAGAACAAATTTGTTAGCATAAAAATAAAGCCAGAAAATGAAGAGCTGTTTAATCACTCAATTGGATTTTTCTGCCAGCATATTTTTTTTTTCTGCAACCCACTGCTAAATTGTGCTTCCTAGCTGTTTTTATAAAATCACTGAATCAAATCTAACTCTGATTACATCAGAGAAGGCCAGGTACCCTACACCATAACAGGGGGTTTGAAATTTTGACTTGTCTACTTAAAGATCACCAAAATCTGATAACAAGGTCAATTAGGTCCCTGGGTGGGATTGAACCACCAACCTAATGGTTAATAGCCGTACATACTAACCGATTGCGCCACAGAGACACTTTGCAAAAGTCCATACTGACAAAGGCTAATAAGCATTCATCTAAAACGTTTCCTAGAAAAACTTTAACAAGTCAATAATCTGGAGAGTTTTTGTAAGATGTTTCTTCCATCAACCAACGAAGAAACACATTGGTACTTTCCCATGATGAGTGAGTGCTTCAGGATCTCTTGCACTTACATGTGCAGCAGAGTACTGCAATGGAAACATGCTGGGCCCATAACCCAGAGGTAGGCAGATTGAAACTATCCTCTGCTATATGCATTTTTTTTTTGTTAATTAAAGTAATCCAAAACTGGGATTGATATTTTGTCTCTTTTATTTTTACTTAAAGTACAATAACTTTTACCATTTTAATTTGTTTTAATAGTATATTGACAGTATTGTTTTCTTTCAAAAATCCACTTCATTTTCTTTACCCTATTATTAAAATGGTAATTGACAAAAACAAACTACATTGTCACCAGAAGAGCAATACAAAATGTACAAGTGATATATTAAAATCATATTTCCAGCTTGAATTTCAATGATGCATTGGGGCAACGATTTTGTGAGAAACATCTTCACCCTTAAATAAAGATTTTCTTAATTCCTTACCTGTGTGCTAATTAGATATCACCTTGTTTTCACATTAAACAGACTTCCACATGAGAAAGCAGCAAGGATGCAGTGGCGTTAATGTTTCCTGGTGTCAACCTGTATTATTTCAGTAGACATTGAAATGAGGATGCATCTTGCTGCCTTTCCAATGAAGCAAGTTTAATTTAGTAATAGGTGAAAAACCATCCTTACAAAGGTGTTAATCAGAGATTTGGCTTTGTGGACACTTTTCAGAGAACAAATTTGTTAGCATAAAAAAAAAGCCAGAAAATAAAGAGCTGTTTAATCACTCAATTGGATTTTTCTGCCAGCATATTTTTTTTCTCTGCAACCCACTGCTAAATTGTGCTTCCTAGCTGTTTTTATAAAATCACTGAATCAAATCTAACTCTGATTACATCAGAGAAGGCCAGGTACCCTACACCATAACAGGGGGTTTGAAATTTTGACTTGTCTACTTAAAGATCACCAAAATCTGATAACAAGGTCAATTAGGTCCCTGGGTGGGATTGAACCACCAACCTTTTGGTTAATAGCCGTACATACTAACTGATTGCGCCACAGAGACACTTTGCAAAAGTCCATACTGACAAAGGCTAATAAGCATTCATCTAAAACGTTTCCTAGAAAAACTTTAAAAAGTCAATAATCTGGAGAGTTTTTGTAAGATGTTTCTTCCATCAACCAACGAAGAAACACATTGGTACTTTCCCATGATGAGTGAGTGCTTCAGGATCTCTTGAACTTACATGTGCAGCAGAGTACTGAAATGGAAGCATGCTGGGCCCATAACCCAGAGGTAGGCAGATTGAAACTATCCTCTGCTATATGCATTTTTTTTTGTTAATTAAAGTAATCCAAAACTGGGATTGATATTTTGTCTCTTTTATTTTTACTTAAAGTACAATAACTTTTACCATTTTAATTTGTTTTAATAGTATATTGACAGTATTGTTTTCTTTCAAAAATCCACTTCATTTTCTTTACCCTATTATTAAAATGGTAATTGACAAAAACAAACTACATTGTCACCAGAAGAGCAATACAAAATGTACAAGTGATATATTAAAATCATCTTTCCAGCTTGAATTTCAATGATGCATTGGGTCAACGATTTTGTGAGAAACATCTTCACCCTTAAATAAAGATTTTCTTAATTCCTTACCTGTGTGCTAATTAGATATCACCTTGTTTTCACATTAAACAGACTTCCACATGAGAAAGCAGCAAGGATGCAGTGGCGTTAATGTTTCCTGGTGTCAACCTGTATTATTTCAGTAGACATTGAAATGAGGATGCATCTTGCTGCCTTTCCAATGAAGCAAGTTTAATTTAGTAATAGGTGAAAAACCATCCCTACAAAGGTGTTAATCAGAGACTTGGCTTTGTGGACACTTTTCAGAGAACAAATTTGTTAGCATAAAAATAAAGCCAGAAAATGAAGAGCTGTTTAATCACGCAATTTGATTTTTTTGCCAGCATATTTCTTTTTCTCTGCAACCCACTGCTAAATTGTGCTTCCTAGATGTTTTTATAAAATCACTGAATCAAATCTAACTCTGATTACATCAGAGAAGGCCAGGTACCCTACACCATAACAGGGGGTATGAAATTTGACTTGTCTACTTAAAGATCACCAAAATCTGATAACAAGGTCAATTAGGTCCCTGGGTGGGATTGAACCACCAACCTTTTGGTTAATAGCCGTACATACTAACTGATTGCACCACAGAGACACTTTGCAAAAGTTCATACTGACAAAGGCTAATAAGCGTTCATCTAAAACGTTTCCTAGAAAAACTTAAAAAAGTCAATAATCTGGAGAGTTTTTGTAAAATGTTTCTTCTATCAACCAACGAAGAAACACATTGGTACTTTCCCATGATGAGTGAGTGCTTCAGGATCTCTTGCACTTACATGTGCAGCAGAGTACAGCAATGGAAGCATGCTGGGCCCATAACCCAGAGGTAGGCAGATTGAAACTATCCTCTGCTATATGCATTTTTTTGTTTGTTAATTAAAGTAATCCAAAACTGGGATTGATATTTTGGCTCTTTTATTTTTACTTAAAGTACAATAACTTTTACCATTTTAATTTGTTTTAATAGTATATTGACAGTATTGTTTTCTTTCAAAAATCCACTTCATTTTCTTTACCCTATTATTAAAATGGTAATTGACAAAAACAAACTACATTGTCACCAGAAGAGCAATACAAAATGTACAAGTGATATATTAAAATCATCTTTCCAGCTTGAATTTCAATGATGCATTGGGGCAACGATTTTGTGAGAAACATCTTCACCCTTAAATAAAGATTTTCTTAATTCCTTACCTGTGTGCTAATTAGATATCACCTTGTTTTCACATTAAACAGACTTCCACATGAGAAAGCAGCAAGGATGCAGTGGCGTTAATGTTTCCTGGTGTCAACCTGTATTATTTCAGTAGACATTGAAATGAGGATGCATCTTGCTGCCTTTCCAATGAAGCAAGTTTAATTTAGTAATAGGTGAAAAACCATCCTTACAAAGGTGTTAATCAGAGACTTGGCTTTGTGGACACTTTTCAGAGAACAAATTTGTTAGCATAAAAATAAAGCCAGAAAATAAAGAGCTGTTTAATCACTCAATTGGATTTTTCTGCCAGCATATTTTTTTTCTCTGCAACCCACTGCTAAATTGTGCTTCCTAGCTGTTTTTATAAAATCACTGAATCAAATCTAACTCTGATTACATCAGAGAAGGCCAGGTACCCTACACAATAAGAGGGGGTTTGAAATTTTGACTTGTCTACTTAAATATCACCAAAATCTGATCACAAGGTCAATTACGTCCCTGGGTGGGATTGAACTACCAACCTTTTGGTTAATAGCCGAACACACTAACCGATTGCGCCACAGAGACACTTTGCAAAAAGTACATACTGACAAAGGCTAATAAGCATACATCTAGAACGTTTCCTAGAAAAACATTAAAAAATCAATAATCTGGAGAGTTTTTGTAAGATGTTTCTTCCATCAACCAATGAATAAACACATTGGTACTTTCCCATGATGAGTGAGTGCTTCAGGATCTCTTGCACTTACATGTGCAGCAGAGTACTGCAATGGAAGCATGCTGGACCCATAACCCAGAGGTAGGCAGATTGAAACTATCCTTTGCTATATGCATTTTTTTTTGTTAATTTAAGTAATCAAAACTGGGATTGATATTTTTGCTCTTTTATTTTTACTTAAAGTACAATAACTTTTACCATTTTAATTTGTTTTAATAGTATATTGACAGTATAGTTTTCTTTCAAAAATCCACTTAATTTTCTTTACCCTATTATTAAAATGGTAATTGACAAAAAAAACTACATTGTCACCAGAAGTGCAATACAAAATGTACAAGTGATATATTAAAATCATCTTTCCAGCTTGAATTTCAATGATGCATTGGGGCAACAATTTTGTGAGAAACATCTTCACCCTTAAATAAAGATTTTCGTAATTTCTTACCTGTGTGCTAATTAGATATCACCTTGTTTTCACATTAAACAGACTTCCACATGAGAAAGCAGCAAGGATGCAGTGGCGTTAATGTTTCCTGGTGTCAACCTGTATTATTTCAGTAGACATTGAAATGAGGATGCATCTTGCTGCCTTTCCAATGAAGCAAGTTTAATTTAGTAATAGGTGAAAAACCATCCCTACAAAGGTGTTAATCAGAGACTTGGCTTTGTGGACACTTTTCAGAGAACAAATTTGTTAGCATAAAAATAAAGCCAGAAAATGAAGAGCTGTTTAATCACGCAATTTGATTTTTTTGCCAGCATATTTCTTTTTCTCTGCAACCCACTGCTAAATTGTGCTTCCTAGATGTTTTTATAAAATCACTGAATCAAATCTAACTCTGATTACATCAGAGAAGGCCAGGTACCCTACACCATAACAGGGGGTATGAAATTTGACTTGTCTACTTAAAGATCACCAAAATCTGATAACAAGGTCAATTAGGTCCCTGGGTGGGATTGAACCACCAACCTTTTGGTTAATAGCCATACATACTAACTGATTGCGCCACAGAGACACTTTGCAAAAGTTCATACTGACAAAGGCTAATAAGCATTCATCTAAAACGTTTCCTAGAAAAACTTTAAAAAGTCAATAATCTGGAGAGTTTTTGTAAGATGTTTCTTCCATCAACCAACGAAGAAACACATTGGTACTTTCCCATGATGAGTGAGTGCTTCAGGATCTCTTGCACTTACATGTGCAGCAGAGTACTGCAATGGAAGCATGCTGGGCCCATAACCCAGAGGTAGGCAGATTGAAACTATCCTCTGCTATATGCATTTTTTTTTGTTAATTAAAGTAATCCAAAACTGGGATTGATATTTTGTCTCTTTTATTTTTACTTAAAGTACAATAACTTTTACCATTTTAATTTGTTTTAATAGTATATTGACAGTATTGTTTTCTTTCAAAAATCCACTTCATTTTCTTTACCCTATTATTAAAATGGTAATTGACAAAAACAAACTACATTGTCACCAGAAGAGCAATACAAAATGTACAAGTGATATATTAAAATCATATTTCCAGCTTGAATTTCAATGATGCATTGGGGCAACGATTTTGTGAGAAACATCTTCACCCTTAAATAAAGATTTTCTTAATTCCTTACCTGTGTGCTAATTAGATATCACCTTGTTTTCATATTAAATAGACTTCCACATGAGAAAGCAGCAAGGATGCAGTGGCGTTAATGTTTCCTGGTGTCAACTTGTATTATTTTAGTAGACATTGAAATGAGGATGCATCTTGCTGCCTTTCCAATGAAGCAAGTTTAATTTAGTAATAGGTGAAAAACCATCCTTACAAAGGTGTTAATCAGAGACTTGGCTTTGTGGACACTTTTCAGAGAACAAATTTCTTAGCATAAAAATAAAGCCAGAAAATGAAGAGCTGTTTAATCACTCAATTGGATTTTTCTGCCAGCATATTTTTTTTCTCTGCAACCCACTGCTAAATTGTGCTTCCTAGCTGTTTTTATAAAATCACTGAATCAAATCTAACTCTGATTACATCAGAGAAGGCCAGGTACCCTACACCATAACAGGGGGTTTGAAATTTTGACTTGTCTACTTAAAGATCACCAAAATCTGATAACAAGGTCAATTAGGTCCCTGGGTGGGATTGAACCACCAACCTTATGGTTAATAGTCGTACATACTAACCGATTGCGCCACAGAGACACTTTGCAAAAGTCCATACTGACAAAGGCTAATAAGCATTCATCTAAAACGTTTCCTAGAAAAACTTTAAAAAGTCAATAATCTGGAGAGTTTTTGTAAGATGTTTCTTCCATCAACCAACGAAGAAACACATTGGTACTTTCCCATGATGAGTGAGTGCTTCAGGATCTCTTGCACTTACATGTGCAGCAGAGTACTGCAATGGAAGCATGCTGGGCCCATAACCCAGAGGTAGGCAGATTGAAACTATCCTCTGCTATATGCATTTTTTTTTGTTAATTAAAGTAATCCAAAACTGGGATTGATATTTTGTCTCTTTTATTTTTACTTAAAGTACAATAACTTTTACCATTTTAATTTGTTTTAATAGTATATTGACAGTATTGTTTTCTTTCAAAAATCCACTTCATTTTCTTTACCCTATTATTAAAATGGTAATTGACAAAAACAAACTACATTGTCACCAGAAGAGCAATACAAAATGTACAAGTGATATATTAAAATCATATTTCCAGCTTGAATTTCAATGATGCATTGGGGCAACGATTTTGTGAGAAACATCTTCACCCTTAAATAAAGATTTTCTTAATTCCTTACCTGTGTGCTAATTAGATATCACCTTGTTTTCACATTAAACAGACTTCCACATGAGAAAGCAGCAAGGATGCAGTGGCGTTAATGTTTCCTGGTGTCAACCTGTATTATTTCAGTAGACATTGAAATGAGGATGCATCTTGCTGCCTTTCCAATGAAGCAAGTTTAATTTAGTAATAGGTGAAAAACCATCCTTACAAAGGTGTTAATCAGAGATTTGGCTTTGTGGACACTTTTCAGAGAACAAATTTGTTAGCATAAAAAAAAAGCCAGAAAATAAAGAGCTGTTTAATCACTCAATTGGATTTTTCTGCCAGCATATTTTTTTTCTCTGCAACCCACTGCTAAATTGTGCTTCATAGCTGTTTTTATAAAATCACTGAATCAAATCTAACTCTGATTACATCAGAGAAGGCCAGGTACCCTACACCATAACAGGGGGTTTGAAATTTTGACTTGTCTACTTAAAGATCACCAAAATCTGATAACAAGGTCAATTAGGTCCCTGGGTGGGATTGAACCACCAACCTTTTGGTTAATAGCCGTACATACTAACTGATTGCGCCACAGAGACACTTTGCAAAAGTCCATACTGACAAAGGCTAATAAGCATTCATCTAAAACGTTTCCTAGAAAAACTTTAAAAAGTCAATAATCTGGAGAGTTTTTGTAAGATGTTTCTTCCATCAACCAACGAAGAAACACATTGGTACTTTCCCATGATGAGTGAGTGCTTCAGGATCTCTTGAACTTACATGTGCAGCAGAGTACTGAAATGGAAGCATGCTGGGCCCATAACCCAGAGGTAGGCAGATTGAAACTATCCTCTGCTATATGCATTTTTTTTTGTTAATTAAAGTAATCCAAAACTGGGATTGATATTTTGTCTCTTTTATTTTTACTTAAAGTACAATAACTTTTACCATTTTAATTTGTTTTAATAGTATATTGACAGTATTGTTTTCTTTCAAAAATCCACTTCATTTTCTTTACCCTATTATTAAAATGGTAATTGACAAAAACAAACTACATTGTCACCAGAAGAGCAATACAAAATGTACAAGTGATATATTAAAATCATCTTTCCAGCTTGAATTTCAATGATGCATTGGGGCAACGATTTTGTGAGAAACATCTTCACCCTTAAATAAAGATTTTCTTAATTCCTTACCTGTGTGCTAATTAGATATCACCTTGTTTTCATATTAAACAGACTTCCACATGAGAAAGCAGCAAGGATGCAGTGGCGTTAATGTTTCCTGGTGTCAACTTGTATTATTTCAGTAGACATTGAAATGAGGATGCATCTTGCTGCCTTTCCAATGAAGCAAGTTTAATTTAGTAATAGGTGAAAAACCATCCTTACAAAGGTGTTAATCAGAGACTTGGCTTTGTGGACACTTTTCAGAGAACAAATTTGTTAGCATAAAAATAAAGCCAGAAAATGAAGAGCTGTTTAATCACTCAATTGGATTTTTCTGCCAGCATATTTTTTTTCTCTGCAACCCACTGCTAAATTGTGCTTCCTAGATGTTTTTATAAAATCACTGAATCAAATCTAACTCTGATTACATCAGAGAAGGCCAGGTACCCTACACCATAACAGGGGGTATGAAATTTGACTTGTCTACTTAAAGATCACCAAAATCTGATAACAAGGTCAATTAGGTCCCTGGGTGGGATTGAACCACCAACCTTTTGGTTAATAGCCGTACATACTAACTGATTGCGCCACAGAGACACTTTGCAAAAGTTCATACTGACAAAGGCTAATAAGCGTTCATCTAAAACGTTTCCTAGAAAAACTTAAAAAAGTCAATAATCTGGAGAGTTTTTGTAAAATGTTTCTTCTATCAACCAACGAAGAAACACATTGGTACTTTCCCATGATGAGTGAGTGCTTCAGGATCTCTTGCACTTACATGTGCAGCAGAGTACAGCAATGGAAGCATGCTGGGCCCATAACCCAGAGGTAGGCAGATTGAAACTATCCTCTGCTATATGCATTTTTTTGTTTGTTAATTAAAGTAATCCAAAACTGGGATTGATATTTTGGCTCTTTTATTTTTACTTAAAGTACAATAACTTTTACCATTTTAATTTGTTTTAATAGTATATTGACAGTATTGTTTTCTTTCAAAAATCCACTTCATTTTCTTTACCCTATTATTAAAATGGTAATTGACAAAAACAAACTACATTGTCACCAGAAGAGCAATACAAAATGTACAAGTGATATATTAAAATCATCTTTCCAGCTTGAATTTCAATGATGCATTGGGGCAACGATTTTGTGAGAAACATCTTCACCCTTAAATAAAGATTTTCTTAATTCCTTACCTGTGTGCTAATTAGATATCACCTTGTTTTCACATTAAACAGACTTCCACATGAGAAAGCAGCAAGGATGCAGTGGCGTTAATGTTTCCTGGTGTCAACCTGTATTATTTCAGTAGACATTGAAATGAGGATGCATCTTGCTGCCTTTCCAATGAAGCAAGTTTAATTTAGTAATAGGTGAAAAACCATCCTTACAAAGGTGTTAATCAGAGACTTGGCTTTGTGGACACTTTTCAGAGAACAAATTTGTTAGCATAAAAATAAAGCCAGAAAATAAAGAGCTGTTTAATCACTCAATTGGATTTTTCTGCCAGCATATTTTTTTTCTCTGCAACCCACTGCTAAATTGTGCTTCCTAGCTGTTTTTATAAAATCACTGAATCAAATCTAACTCTGATTACATCAGAGAAGGCCAGGTACCCTACACCATAACAGGGGGTTTGAAATTTTGACTTGTCTACTTAAAGATCACCAAAATCTGATAACAAGGTCAATTAGGTCTCTGGGTGGGATTGAACCACCAACCTTTTGGTTAATAGCCATACATACTAACTGATTGCGCCACAGAGACACTTTGCAAAAGTCCATACTGACAAAGGATAATAAGCATTCATCTAAAACGTTTCCTAGAAAAACTTTAAAAAGTCAATAATCTGGAGAGTTTTTGTAAGATGTTTCTTCCATCAACCAACGAAGAAACACATTGGTACTTTCCCATGATGAGTGAGTGCTTCAGGATCTCTTGAACTTACATGTGCAGCAGAGTACTGCAATGGAAGCATGCTGGGCCCATAACCCAGAGGTAGGCAGATTGAAACTATCCTCTGCTATATGCATTTTTTTTTGTTAATTAAAGTAATCCAAAACTGGGATTGATATTTTGTCTCTTTTATTTTTACTTAAAGTACAATAACTTTTACCATTTTAATTTGTTTTAATAGTATATTGACAGTATTGTTTTCTTTCAAAAATCCACTTCATTTTCTTTACCCTATTATTAAAATGGTAATTGACAAAAACAAACTACATTGTCACCAGAAGAGCAATACAAAATGTACAAGTGATATATTAAAATCATCTTTCCAGCTTGAATTTCAATGATGCATTGGGTCAACAATTTTGTGAGAAACATCTTCACCCTTAAATAAAGATTTTCTTAATTCCTTACCTGTGTGCTAATTAGATATCACCTTGTTTTCACATTAAACAGACTTCCACATGAGAAAGCAGACAGGATGCAGTGGCGTTAATGTTTCCTGGTGTCAACTTGTATTATTTCAGTAGACATTGAAATGAGGATGCATCTTGCTGCCTTTCCAATGAAGCAAGTTTAATTTAGTAATAGGTGAAAAACCATCCTTACAAAGGTGTTAATCAGAGACTTGGCTTTGTGGACACTTTTCAGAGAACAAATTTGTTAGCATAAAAAAAAGCGAGAAAATGAAGAGCTGTCTAATCACTCGATTGGATTTTTCTGCCAGCATATTTTTTTTCTCTGCAACCCACTGCTAAATTGTGCTTCCTAGCTGTTTTTTATAAAATCACTGAATCAAATCTAACTCTGATTACATCAGAGAAGGCCAGGTACCCTACACAATAAGAGGGGGTTTGAAATTTTGACTTGTCTACTTAAATATCACCAAAATCTGATCACAAGGTCAATTACGTCCCTGGGTGGGATTGAACCACCAACCTTTTGGTTAATAGCCGAACACACTAACCGATTGCGCCACAGAGACACTTTGCAAAAAGTACATACTGACAAAGGCTAATAAGCATACATCTAGAACGTTTCCTAGAAAAACATTAAAAAATCAATAATCTGGAGAGTTTTTGTAAGATGTTTCTTCCATCAACCAATGAATAAACACATTGGTACTTTCCCATGATGAGTGAGTGCTTCAGGATCTCTTGCACTTACATGTGCAGCAGAGTACTGCAATGGAAGCATGCTGGACCCATAACCCAGAGGTAGGCAGATTGAAACTATCCTTTGCTATATGCATTTTTTTTTGTTAATTTAAGTAATCAAAACTGGGATTGATATTTTTGCTCTTTTATTTTTACTTAAAGTACAATAACTTTTACCATTTTAATTTGTTTTAATAGTATATTGACAGTATAGTTTTCTTTCAAAAATCCACTTAATTTTCTTTACCCTATTATTAAAATGGTAATTGACAAAAAAAACTACATTGTCACCAGAAGTGCAATACAAAATGTACAAGTGATATATTAAAATCATCTTTCCAGCTTGAATTTCAATGATGCATTGGGGCAACAATTTTGTGAGAAACATCTTCACCCTTAAATAAAGATTTTCGTAATTTCTTACCTGTGTGCTAATTAGATATCACCTTGTTTTCACATTAAACAGACTTCCACATGAGAAAGCAGCAAGGATGCAGTGGCGTTAATGTTTCCTGGTGTCAACCTGTATTATTTCAGTAGACATTGAAATGAGGATGCATCTTGCTGCCTTTCCAATGAAGCAAGTTTAATTTAGTAATAGGTGAAAAACCATCCCTACAAAGGTGTTAATCAGAGACTTGGCTTTGTGGACACTTTTCAGAGAACAAATTTGTTAGCATAAAAATAAAGCCAGAAAATGAAGAGCTGTTTAATCACGCAATTTGATTTTTTTGCCAGCATATTTCTTTTTCTCTGCAACCCACTGCTAAATTGTGCTTCCTAGATGTTTTTATAAAATCACTGAATCAAATCTAACTCTGATTACATCAGAGAAGGCCAGGTACCCTACACCATAACAGGGGGTATGAAATTTGACTTGTCTACTTAAAGATCACCAAAATCTGATAACAAGGTCAATTAGGTCCCTGGGTGGGATTGAACCACCAACCTTTTGGTTAATAGCCATACATACTAACTGATTGCGCCACAGAAACACTTTGCAAAAGTTCATACTGACAAAGGCTAATAAGCATTCATCTAAAACGTTTCCTAGAAAAACTTTAAAAAGTCAATAATCTGGAGAGTTTTTGTAAGATGTTTCTTCCATCAACCAACGAAGAAACACATTGGTACTTTCCCATGATGAGTGAGTGCTTCAGGATCTCTTGCACTTACATGTGCAGCAGAGTACTGCAATGGAAGCATGCTGGGCCCATAACCCAGAGGTAGGCAGATTGAAACTATCCTCTGCTATATGCATTTTTTTTTGTTAATTAAAGTAATCCAAAACTGGGATTGATATTTTGGCTCTTTTATTTTTACTTAAAGTACAATAACTTTTACCATTTTAATTTGTTTTAATAGTATATTGACAGTATTGTTTTCTTTCAAAAATCCACTTCATTTTCTTTACCCTATTATTAAAATGGTAATTGACAAAAACAAACTACATTGTCACCAGAAGAGCAATACAAAATGTACAAGTGATATATTAAAATCATCTTTCCAGCTTGAATTTCAATGATGCATTGGGGCAACGATTTTGTGAGAAACATCTTCACCCTTAAATAAAGATTTTCTTAATTCCTTACCTGTGTGCTAATTAGATATCACCTTGTTTTCACATTAAACAGACTTCCACATGAGAAAGCAGCAAGGATGCAGTGGCGTTAATGTTTCCTGGTGTCAACCTGTATTATTTCAGTAGACATTGAAATGAGGATGCATCTTGCTGCCTTTCCAATGAAGCAAGTTTAATTTAGTAATAGGTGAAAAACCATCCTTACTAAGGTGTTAATCAGAGACTTGGCTTTGTGGACACTTTTCAGAGAACAAATTTGTTAGCATAAAAATAAAGCCAGAAAATGAAGAGCTGTTTAATCACTCAATTGGATTTTTCTGCCAGCATATTTTTTTTTTCTGCAACCCACTGCTAAATTGTGCTTCCTAGCTGTTTTTATAAAATCACTGAATCAAATCTAACTCTGATTACATCAGAGAAGGCCAGGTACCCTACACCATAACAGGGGGTTTGAAATTTTGACTTGTCTACTTAAAGATCACCAAAATCTGATAACAAGGTCAATTAGGTCCCTGGGTGGGATTGAACCACCAACCTAATGGTTAATAGCCGTACATACTAACCGATTGCGCCACAGAGACACTTTGCAAAAGTCCATACTGACAAAGGCTAATAAGCATTCATCTAAAACGTTTCCTAGAAAAACTTTAACAAGTCAATAATCTGGAGAGTTTTTGTAAGATGTTTCTTCCATCAACCAACGAAGAAACACATTGGTACTTTCCCATGATGAGTGAGTGCTTCAGGATCTCTTGCACTTACATGTGCAGCAGAGTACTGCAATGGAAGCATGCTGGGCCCATAACCCAGAGGTAGGCAGATTGAAACTATCCTCTGCTATATGCATTTTTTTTTTGTTAATTAAAGTAATCCAAAACTGGGATTGATATTTTGTCTCTTTTATTTTTACTTAAAGTACAATAACTTTTACCATTTTAATTTGTTTTAATAGTATATTGACAGTATTGTTTTCTTTCAAAAATCCACTTCATTTTCTTTACCCTATTATTAAAATGGTAATTGACAAAAACAAACTACATTGTCACCAGAAGAGCAATACAAAATGTACAAGTGATATATTAAAATCATATTTCCAGCTTGAATTTCAATGATGCATTGGGGCAACGATTTTGTGAGAAACATCTTCACCCTTAAATAAAGATTTTCTTAATTCCTTACCTGTGTGCTAATTAGATATCACCTTGTTTTCACATTAAACAGACTTCCACATGAGAAAGCAGCAAGGATGCAGTGGCGTTAATGTTTCCTGGTGTCAACCTGTATTATTTCAGTAGACATTGAAATGAGGATGCATCTTGCTGCCTTTCCAATGAAGCAAGTTTAATTTAGTAATAGGTGAAAAACCATCCTTACAAAGGTGTTAATCAGAGATTTGGCTTTGTGGACACTTTTCAGAGAACAAATTTGTTAGCATAAAAAAAAAGCCAGAAAATAAAGAGCTGTTTAATCACTCAATTGGATTTTTCTGCCAGCATATTTTTTTTCTCTGCAACCCACTGCTAAATTGTGCTTCCTAGCTGTTTTTATAAAATCACTGAATCAAATCTAACTCTGATTACATCAGAGAAGGCCAGGTACCCTACACCATAACAGGGGGTTTGAAATTTTGACTTGTCTACTTAAAGATCACCAAAATCTGATAACAAGGTCAATTAGGTCCCTGGGTGGGATTGAACCACCAACCTTTTGGTTAATAGCCGTACATACTAACTGATTGCGCCACAGAGACACTTTGCAAAAGTCCATACTGACAAAGGCTAATAAGCATTCATCTAAAACGTTTCCTAGAAAAACTTTAAAAAGTCAATAATCTGGAGAGTTTTTGTAAGATGTTTCTTCCATCAACCAACGAAGAAACACATTGGTACTTTCCCATGATGAGTGAGTGCTTCAGGATCTCTTGAACTTACATGTGCAGCAGAGTACTGAAATGGAAGCATGCTGGGCCCATAACCCAGAGGTAGGCAGATTGAAACTATCCTCTGCTATATGCATTTTTTTTTGTTAATTAAAGTAATCCAAAACTGGGATTGATATTTTGTCTCTTTTATTTTTACTTAAAGTACAATAACTTTTACCATTTTAATTTGTTTTAATAGTATATTGACAGTATTGTTTTCTTTCAAAAATCCACTTCATTTTCTTTACCCTATTATTAAAATGGTAATTGACAAAAACAAACTACATTGTCACCAGAAGAGCAATACAAAATGTACAAGTGATATATTAAAATCATCTTTCCAGCTTGAATTTCAATGATGCATTGGGTCAACGATTTTGTGAGAAACATCTTCACCCTTAAATAAAGATTTTCTTAATTCCTTACCTGTGTGCTAATTAGATATCACCTTGTTTTCACATTAAACAGACTTCCACATGAGAAAGCAGCAAGGATGCAGTGGCGTTAATGTTTCCTGGTGTCAACCTGTATTATTTCAGTAGACATTGAAATGAGGATGCATCTTGCTGCCTTTCCAATGAAGCAAGTTTAATTTAGTAATAGGTGAAAAACCATCCCTACAAAGGTGTTAATCAGAGACTTGGCTTTGTGGACACTTTTCAGAGAACAAATTTGTTAGCATAAAAATAAAGCCAGAAAATGAAGAGCTGTTTAATCACGCAATTTGATTTTTTTGCCAGCATATTTCTTTTTCTCTGCAACCCACTGCTAAATTGTGCTTCCTAGATGTTTTTATAAAATCACTGAATCAAATCTAACTCTGATTACATCAGAGAAGGCCAGGTACCCTACACCATAACAGGGGGTATGAAATTTGACTTGTCTACTTAAAGATCACCAAAATCTGATAACAAGGTCAATTAGGTCCCTGGGTGGGATTGAACCACCAACCTTTTGGTTAATAGCCGTACATACTAACTGATTGCACCACAGAGACACTTTGCAAAAGTTCATACTGACAAAGGCTAATAAGCGTTCATCTAAAACGTTTCCTAGAAAAACTTAAAAAAGTCAATAATCTGGAGAGTTTTTGTAAAATGTTTCTTCTATCAACCAACGAAGAAACACATTGGTA
The DNA here is from genome assembly GCF_028390025.1 of Pseudophryne corroboree. Classification (NCBI taxonomy): domain Eukaryota; kingdom Metazoa; phylum Chordata; class Amphibia; order Anura; family Myobatrachidae; genus Pseudophryne; species Pseudophryne corroboree. The sequence continues at coordinate 213,141,665 of NC_086454.1, forward strand.
CTTTCCCATGATGAGTGAGTGCTTCAGGATCTCTTGCACTTACATGTGCAGCAGAGTACAGCAATGGAAGCATGCTGGGCCCATAACCCAGAGGTAGGCAGATTGAAACTATCCTCTGCTATATGCATTTTTTTGTTTGTTAATTAAAGTAATCCAAAACTTGGATTGATATTTTGGCTCTTTTATTTTTACTTAAAGTACAATAACTTTTACCATTTTAATTTGTTTTAATAGTATATTGACAGTATTGTTTTCTTTCAAAAATCCACTTCATTTTCTTTACCCTATTATTAAAATGGTAATTGACAAAAACAAACTACATTGTCACCAGAAGAGCAATACAAAATGTACAAGTGATATATTAAAATCATCTTTCCAGCTTGAATTTCAATGATGCATTGGGGCAACGATTTTGTGAGAAACATCTTCACCCTTAAATAAAGATTTTCTTAATTCCTTACCTGTGTGCTAATTAGATATCACCTTGTTTTCACATTAAACAGACTTCCACATGAGAAAGCAGCAAGGATGCAGTGGCGTTAATGTTTCCTGGTGTCAACCTGTATTATTTCAGTAGACATTGAAATGAGGATGCATCTTGCTGCCTTTCCAATGAAGCAAGTTTAATTTAGTAATAGGTGAAAAACCATCCTTACAAAGGTGTTAATCAGAGACTTGGCTTTGTGGACACTTTTCAGAGAACAAATTTGTTAGCATAAAAATAAAGCCAGAAAATAAAGAGCTGTTTAATCACTCAATTGGATTTTTCTGCCAGCATATTTTTTTTCTCTGCAACCCACTGCTAAATTGTGCTTCCTAGCTGTTTTTATAAAATCACTGAATCAAATCTAACTCTGATTACATCAGAGAAGGCCAGGTACCCTACACAATAAGAGGGGGTTTGAAATTTTGACTTGTCTACTTAAATATCACCAAAATCTGATCACAAGGTCAATTACGTCCCTGGGTGGGATTGAACTACCAACCTTTTGGTTAATAGCCGAACACACTAACCGATTGCGCCACAGAGACACTTTGCTAAAAGTACATACTGACAAAGGCTAATAAGCATACATCTAGAACGTTTCCTAGAAAAACATTAAAAAATCAATAATCTGGAGAGTTTTTGTAAGATGTTTCTTCCATCAACCAATGAATAAACACATTGGTACTTTCCCATGATGAGTGAGTGCTTCAGGATCTCTTGCACTTACATGTGCAGCAGAGTACTGCAATGGAAGCATGCTGGACCCATAACCCAGAGGTAGGCAGATTGAAACTATCCTTTGCTATATGCATTTTTTTTTGTTAATTTAAGTAATCAAAACTGGGATTGATATTTTTGCTCTTTTATTTTTACTTAAAGTACAATAACTTTTACCATTTTAATTTGTTTTAATAGTATATTGACAGTATAGTTTTCTTTCAAAAATCCACTTAATTTTCTTTACCCTATTATTAAAATGGTAATTGACAAAAAAAAACTACATTGTCACCAGAAGTGCAATACAAAATGTACAAGTGATATATTAAAATCATCTTTCCAGCTTGAATTTCAATGATGCATTGGGGCAACAATTTTGTGAGAAACATCTTCACCCTTAAATAAAGATTTTCGTAATTTCTTACCTGTGTGCTAATTAGATATCACCTTGTTTTCACATTAAACAGACTTCCACATGAGAAAGCAGCAAGGATGCAGTGGCGTTAATGTTTCCTGGTGTCAACCTGTATTATTTCAGTAGACATTGAAATGAGGATGCATCTTGCTGCCTTTCCAATGAAGCAAGTTTAATTTAGTAATAGGTGAAAAACCATCCCTACAAAGGTGTTAATCAGAGACTTGGCTTTGTGGACACTTTTCAGAGAACAAATTTGTTAGCATAAAAATAAAGCCAGAAAATGAAGAGCTGTTTAATCACGCAATTTGATTTTTTTGCCAGCATATTTCTTTTTCTCTGCAACCCACTGCTAAATTGTGCTTCCTAGATGTTTTTATAAAATCACTGAATCAAATCTAACTCTGATTACATCAGAGAAGGCCAGGTACCCTACACCATAACAGGGGGTATGAAATTTGACTTGTCTACTTAAAGATCACCAAAATCTGATAACAAGGTCAATTAGGTCCCTGGGTGGGATTGAACCACCAACCTTTTGGTTAATAGCCATACATACTAACTGATTGCGCCACAGAGACACTTTGCAAAAGTTCATACTGACAAAGGCTAATAAGCATTCATCTAAAATGTTTCCTAGAAAAACTTTAAAAAGTCAATAATCTGGAGAGTTTTTGTAAGATGTTTCTTCCATCAACCAACGAAGAAACACATTGGTACTTTCCCATGATGAGTGAGTGCTTCAGGATCTCTTGCACTTACATGTGCAGCAGAGTACTGCAATGGAAGCATGCTGGGCCCATAACCCAGAGGTAGGCAGATTGAAACTATCCTCTGCTATATGCATTTTTTTTTGTTAATTAAAGTAATCCAAAACTGGGATTGATATTTTGTCTCTTTTATTTTTACTTAAAGTACAATAACTTTTACCATTTTAATTTGTTTTAATAGTATATTGACAGTATTGTTTTCTTTCAAAAATCCACTTCATTTTCTTTACCCTATTATTAAAATGGTAATTGACAAAAACAAACTACATTGTCACCAGAAGAGCAATACAAAATGTACAAGTGATATATTAAAATCATATTTCCAGCTTGAATTTCAATGATGCATTGGGGCAACGATTTTGTGAGAAACATCTTCACCCTTAAATAAAGATTTTCTTAATTCCTTACCTGTGTGCTAATTAGATATCACCTTGTTTTCATATTAAATAGACTTCCACATGAGAAAGCAGCAAGGATGCAGTGGCGTTAATGTTTCCTGGTGTCAACTTGTATTATTTTAGTAGACATTGAAATGAGGATGCATCTTGCTGCCTTTCCAATGAAGCAAGTTTAATTTAGTAATAGGTGAAAAACCATCCTTACAAAGGTGTTAATCAGAGACTTGGCTTTGTGGACACTTTTCAGAGAACAAATTTCTTAGCATAAAAATAAAGCCAGAAAATGAAGAGCTGTTTAATCACTCAATTGGATTTTTCTGCCAGCATATTTTTTTTCTCTGCAACCCACTGCTAAATTGTGCTTCCTAGCTGTTTTTATAAAATCACTGAATCAAATCTAACTCTGATTACATCAGAGAAGGCCAGGTACCCTACACCATAACAGGGGGTTTGAAATTTTGACTTGTCTACTTAAAGATCACCAAAATCTGATAACAAGGTCAATTAGGTCCCTGGGTGGGATTGAACCACCAACCTTATGGTTAATAGTCGTACATACTAACCGATTGCGCCACAGAGACACTTTGCAAAAGTCCATACTGACAAAGGCTAATAAGCATTCATCTAAAACGTTTCCTAGAAAAACTTTAAAAAGTCAATAATCTGGAGAGTTTTTGTAAGATGTTTCTTCCATCAACCAACGAAGAAACACATTGGTACTTTCCCATGATGAGTGAGTGCTTCAGGATCTCTTGCACTTACATGTGCAGCAGAGTACTGCAATGGAAGCATGCTGGGCCCATAACCCAGAGGTAGGCAGATTGAAACTATCCTCTGCTATATGCATTTTTTTTTGTTAATTAAAGTAATCCAAAACTGGGATTGATATTTTGTCTCTTTTATTTTTACTTAAAGTACAATAACTTTTACCATTTTAATTTGTTTTAATAGTATATTGACAGTATTGTTTTCTTTCAAAAATCCACTTCATTTTCTTTACCCTATTATTAAAATGGTAATTGACAAAAACAAACTACATTGTCACCAGAAGAGCAATACAAAATGTACAAGTGATATATTAAAATCATATTTCCAGCTTGAATTTCAATGATGCATTGGGGCAACGATTTTGTGAGAAACATCTTCACCCTTAAATAAAGATTTTCTTAATTCCTTACCTGTGTGCTAATTAGATATCACCTTGTTTTCACATTAAACAGACTTCCACATGAGAAAGCAGCAAGGATGCAGTGGCGTTAATGTTTCCTGGTGTCAACCTGTATTATTTCAGTAGACATTGAAATGAGGATGCATCTTGCTGCCTTTCCAATGAAGCAAGTTTAATTTAGTAATAGGTGAAAAACCATCCTTACAAAGGTGTTAATCAGAGATTTGGCTTTGTGGACACTTTTCAGAGAACAAATTTGTTAGCATAAAAAAAAAGCCAGAAAATAAAGAGCTGTTTAATCACTCAATTGGATTTTTCTGCCAGCATATTTTTTTTCTCTGCAACCCACTGCTAAATTGTGCTTCCTAGCTGTTTTTATAAAATCACTGAATCAAATCTAACTCTGATTACATCAGAGAAGGCCAGGTACCCTACACCATAACAGGGGGTTTGAAATTTTGACTTGTCTACTTAAAGATCACCAAAATCTGATAACAAGGTCAATTAGGTCCCTGGGTGGGATTGAACCACCAACCTTTTGGTTAATAGCCGTACATACTAACTGATTGCGCCACAGAGACACTTTGCAAAAGTCCATACTGACAAAGGCTAATAAGCATTCATCTAAAACGTTTCCTAGAAAAACTTTAAAAAGTCAATAATCTGGAGAGTTTTTGTAAGATGTTTCTTCCATCAACCAACGAAGAAACACATTGGTACTTTCCCATGATGAGTGAGTGCTTCAGGATCTCTTGAACTTACATGTGCAGCAGAGTACTGAAATGGAAGCATGCTGGGCCCATAACCCAGAGGTAGGCAGATTGAAACTATCCTCTGCTATATGCATTTTTTTTTGTTAATTAAAGTAATCCAAAACTGGGATTGATATTTTGTCTCTTTTATTTTTACTTAAAGTACAATAACTTTTACCATTTTAATTTGTTTTAATAGTATATTGACAGTATTGTTTTCTTTCAAAAATCCACTTCATTTTCTTTACCCTATTATTAAAATGGTAATTGACAAAAACAAACTACATTGTCACCAGAAGAGCAATACAAAATGTACAAGTGATATATTAAAATCATCTTTCCAGCTTGAATTTCAATGATGCATTGGGGCAACGATTTTGTGAGAAACATCTTCACCCTTAAATAAAGATTTTCTTAATTCCTTACCTGTGTGCTAATTAGATATCACCTTTTTTTCATATTAAACAGACTTCCACATGAGAAAGCAGCAAGGATGCAGTGGCGTTAATGTTTCCTGGTGTCAACTTGTATTATTTCAGTAGACATTGAAATGAGGATGCATCTTGCTGCCTTTCCAATGAAGCAAGTTTAATTTAGTAATAGGTGAAAAACCATCCTTACAAAGGTGTTAATCAGAGACTTGGCTTTGTGGACACTTTTCAGAGAACAAATTTGTTAGCATAAAAATAAAGCCAGAAAATGAAGAGCTGTTTAATCACTCAATTGGATTTTTCTGCCAGCATATTTTTTTTCTCTGCAACCCACTGCTAAATTGTGCTTCCTAGATGTTTTTATAAAATCACTGAATCAAATCTAACTCTGATTACATCAGAGAAGGCCAGGTACCCTACACCATAACAGGGGGTATGAAATTTGACTTGTCTACTTAAAGATCACCAAAATCTGATAACAAGGTCAATTAGGTCCCTGGGTGGGATTGAACCACCAACCTTTTGGTTAATAGCCGTACATACTAACTGATTGCGCCACAGAGACACTTTGCAAAAGTTCATACTGACAAAGGCTAATAAGCGTTCATCTAAAACGTTTCCTAGAAAAACTTAAAAAAGTCAATAATCTGGAGAGTTTTTGTAAAATGTTTCTTCTATCAACCAACGAAGAAACACATTGGTACTTTCCCATGATGAGTGAGTGCTTCAGGATCTCTTGCACTTACATGTGCAGCAGAGTACAGCAATGGAAGCATGCTGGGCCCATAACCCAGAGGTAGGCAGATTGAAACTATCCTCTGCTATATGCATTTTTTTGTTTGTTAATTAAAGTAATCCAAAACTGGGATTGATATTTTGGCTCTTTTATTTTTACTTAAAGTACAATAACTTTTACCATTTTAATTTGTTTTAATAGTATATTGACAGTATTGTTTTCTTTCAAAAATCCACTTCATTTTCTTTACCCTATTATTAAAATGGTAATTGACAAAAACAAACTACATTGTCACCAGAAGAGCAATACAAAATGTACAAGTGATATATTAAAATCATCTTTCCAGCTTGAATTTCAATGATGCATTGGGGCAACGATTTTGTGAGAAACATCTTCACCCTTAAATAAAGATTTTCTTAATTCCTTACCTGTGTGCTAATTAGATATCACCTTGTTTTCACATTAAACAGACTTCCACATGAGAAAGCAGCAAGGATGCAGTGGCGTTAATGTTTCCTGGTGTCAACCTGTATTATTTCAGTAGACATTGAAATGAGGATGCATCTTGCTGCCTTTCCAATGAAGCAAGTTTAATTTAGTAATAGGTGAAAAACCATCCTTACAAAGGTGTTAATCAGAGACTTGGCTTTGTGGACACTTTTCAGAGAACAAATTTGTTAGCATAAAAATAAAGCCAGAAAATAAAGAGCTGTTTAATCACTCAATTGGATTTTTCTGCCAGCATATTTTTTTTCTCTGCAACCCACTGCTAAATTGTGCTTCCTAGCTGTTTTTATAAAATCACTGAATCAAATCTAACTCTGATTACATCAGAGAAGGCCAGGTACCCTACACCATAACAGGGGGTTTGAAATTTTGACTTGTCTACTTAAAGATCACCAAAATCTGATAACAAGGTCAATTAGGTCTCTGGGTGGGATTGAACCACCAACCTTTTGGTTAATAGCCATACATACTAACTGATTGCGCCACAGAGACACTTTGCAAAAGTCCATACTGACAAAGGATAATAAGCATTCATCTAAAACGTTTCCTAGAAAAACTTTAAAAAGTCAATAATCTGGAGAGTTTTTGTAAGATGTTTCTTCCATCAACCAACGAAGAAACACATTGGTACTTTCCCATGATGAGTGAGTGCTTCAGGATCTCTTGAACTTACATGTGCAGCAGAGTACTGCAATGGAAGCATGCTGGGCCCATAACCCAGAGGTAGGCAGATTGAAACTATCCTCTGCTATATGCATTTTTTTTTGTTAATTAAAGTAATCCAAAACTGGGATTGATATTTTGTCTCTTTTATTTTTACTTAAAGTACAATAACTTTTACCATTTTAATTTGTTTTAATAGTATATTGACAGTATTGTTTTCTTTCAAAAATCCACTTCATTTTCTTTACCCTATTATTAAAATGGTAATTGACAAAAACAAACTACATTGTCACCAGAAGAGCAATACAAAATGTACAAGTGATATATTAAAATCATCTTTCCAGCTTGAATTTCAATGATGCATTGGGTCAACAATTTTGTGAGAAACATCTTCACCCTTAAATAAAGATTTTCTTAATTCCTTACCTGTGTGCTAATTAGATATCACCTTGTTTTCACATTAAACAGACTTCCACATGAGAAAGCAGACAGGATGCAGTGGCGTTAATGTTTCCTGGTGTCAACTTGTATTATTTCAGTAGACATTGAAATGAGGATGCATCTTGCTGCCTTTCCAATGAAGCAAGTTTAATTTAGTAATAGGTGAAAAACCATCCTTACAAAGGTGTTAATCAGAGACTTGGCTTTGTGGACACTTTTCAGAGAACAAATTTGTTAGCATAAAAAAAAGCGAGAAAATGAAGAGCTGTCTAATCACTCGATTGGATTTTTCTGCCAGCATATTTTTTTTCTCTGCAACCCACTGCTAAATTGTGCTTCCTAGCTGTTTTTTATAAAATCACTGAATCAAATCTAACTCTGATTACATCAGAGAAGGCCAGGTACCCTACACAATAAGAGGGGGTTTGAAATTTTGACTTGTCTACTTAAATATCACCAAAATCTGATCACAAGGTCAATTACGTCCCTGGGTGGGATTGAACCACCAACCTTTTGGTTAATAGCCGAACACACTAACCGATTGCGCCACAGAGACACTTTGCAAAAAGTACATACTGACAAAGGCTAATAAGCATACATCTAGAACGTTTCCTAGAAAAACATTAAAAAATCAATAATCTGGAGAGTTTTTGTAAGATGTTTCTTCCATCAACCAATGAATAAACACATTGGTACTTTCCCATGATGAGTGAGTGCTTCAGGATCTCTTGCACTTACATGTGCAGCAGAGTACTGCAATGGAAGCATGCTGGACCCATAACCCAGAGGTAGGCAGATTGAAACTATCCTTTGCTATATGCATTTTTTTTTGTTAATTTAAGTAATCAAAACTGGGATTGATATTTTTGCTCTTTTATTTTTACTTAAAGTACAATAACTTTTACCATTTTAATTTGTTTTAATAGTATATTGACAGTATAGTTTTCTTTCAAAAATCCACTTAATTTTCTTTACCCTATTATTAAAATGGTAATTGACAAAAAAAACTACATTGTCACCAGAAGTGCAATACAAAATGTACAAGTGATATATTAAAATCATCTTTCCAGCTTGAATTTCAATGATGCATTGGGGCAACAATTTTGTGAGAAACATCTTCACCCTTAAATAAAGATTTTCGTAATTTCTTACCTGTGTGCTAATTAGATATCACCTTGTTTTCACATTAAACAGACTTCCACATGAGAAAGCAGCAAGGATGCAGTGGCGTTAATGTTTCCTGGTGTCAACCTGTATTATTTCAGTAGACATTGAAATGAGGATGCATCTTGCTGCCTTTCCAATGAAGCAAGTTTAATTTAGTAATAGGTGAAAAACCATCCCTACAAAGGTGTTAATCAGAGACTTGGCTTTGTGGACACTTTTCAGAGAACAAATTTGTTAGCATAAAAATAAAGCCAGAAAATGAAGAGCTGTTTAATCACGCAATTTGATTTTTTTGCCAGCATATTTCTTTTTCTCTGCAACCCACTGCTAAATTGTGCTTCCTAGATGTTTTTATAAAATCACTGAATCAAATCTAACTCTGATTACATCAGAGAAGGCCAGGTACCCTACACCATAACAGGGGGTATGAAATTTGACTTGTCTACTTAAAGATCACCAAAATCTGATAACAAGGTCAATTAGGTCCCTGGGTGGGATTGAACCACCAACCTTTTGGTTAATAGCCATACATACTAACTGATTGCGCCACAGAAACACTTTGCAAAAGTTCATACTGACAAAGGCTAATAAGCATTCATCTAAAACGTTTCCTAGAAAAACTTTAAAAAGTCAATAATCTGGAGAGTTTTTGTAAGATGTTTCTTCCATCAACCAACGAAGAAACACATTGGTACTTTCCCATGATGAGTGAGTGCTTCAGGATCTCTTGCACTTACATGTGCAGCAGAGTACTGCAATGGAAGCATGCTGGGCCCATAACCCAGAGGTAGGCAGATTGAAACTATCCTCTGCTATATGCATTTTTTTTTGTTAATTAAAGTAATCCAAAACTGGGATTGATATTTTGGCTCTTTTATTTTTACTTAAAGTACAATAACTTTTACCATTTTAATTTGTTTTAATAGTATATTGACAGTATTGTTTTCTTTCAAAAATCCACTTCATTTTCTTTACCCTATTATTAAAATGGTAATTGACAAAAACAAACTACATTGTCACCAGAAGAGCAATACAAAATGTACAAGTGATATATTAAAATCATCTTTCCAGCTTGAATTTCAATGATGCATTGGGGCAACGATTTTGTGAGAAACATCTTCACCCTTAAATAAAGATTTTCTTAATTCCTTACCTGTGTGCTAATTAGATATCACCTTGTTTTCACATTAAACAGACTTCCACATGAGAAAGCAGCAAGGATGCAGTGGCGTTAATGTTTCCTGGTGTCAACCTGTATTATTTCAGTAGACATTGAAATGAGGATGCATCTTGCTGCCTTTCTAATGAAGCAAGTTTAATTTAGTAATAGGTGAAAAACCATCCTTACAAAGGTGTTAATCAGAGACTTGGCTTTGTGGACACTTTTCAGAGAACAAATTTGTTAGCATAAAAATAAAGCCAGAAAATAAAGAGCTGTTTAATCACTCAATTGGATTTTTCTGCCAGCATATTTTTTTTCTCTGCAACCCACTGCTAAATTGTGCTTCCTAGCTGTTTTTATAAAATCACTGAATCAAATCTAACTCTGATTACATCAGAGAAGGCCAGGTACCCTACACCATAACAGGGGGTTTGAAATTTTGACTTGTCTACTTAAAGATCACCAAAATCTGATAACAAGGTCAATTAGGTCCCTGGGTGCGATTGAACCACCAACCTTTTGGTTAATAGCCGTACATACTAACTGATTGCGCCACAGAGACACTTTGCAAAAGTCCATACTGACAAAGGCTAATAAGCATTCATCTAAAACGTTTCCTAGAAAAACTTTAAAAAGTCAATAATCTGGAGAGTTTTTGTAAGATGTTTCTTCCATCAACCAACGAAGAAACACATTGGTACTTTCCCATGATGAGTGAGTGCTTCAGGATCTCTTGCACTTACATGTGCAGCAGAGTACTGCAATGGAAGCATGCTGGGCCCATAACCCAGAGGTAGGCAGATTGAAACTATCCTCTGCTATATGCATTTTTTTTTGTTAATTAAAGTAATCCAAAACTGGGATTGATATTTTGTCTCTTTTATTTTTACTTAAAGTACAATAACTTTTACCATTTTAATTTGTTTTAATAGTATATTGACAGTATTGTTTTCTTTCAAAAATCCACTTCATTTTCTTTACCCTATTATTAAAATGGTAATTGACAAAAACAAACTACATTGTCACCAGAAGAGCAATACAAAATGTACAAGTGATATATTAAAATCATCTTTCCAGCTTGAATTTCAATGATGCATTGGGGCAACGATTTTGTGAGAAACATCTTCACCCTTAAATAAAGATTTTCTTAATTCCTTACCTGTGTGCTAATTAGATATCACCTTGTTTTCACATTAAACAGACTTCCACATGAGAAAGCAGCAAGGATGCAGTGGCGTTAATGTTTCCTGGTGTCAACTTGTATTATTTCAGTAGACATTGAAATGAGGATGCATCTTGCTGCCTTTCCAATGAATCAAGTTTAATTTAGTAATAGGTGAAAAACCATCCTTACAAAGGTGTTAATCAGAGACTTGGCTTTGTGGACACTTTTCAGAGAACAAATTTGTTAGCATAAAAATAAAGCCAGAAAATGAAGAGCTGTTTAATCACTCAATTGGATTTTTCTGCCAGCATATTTTTTTTCTCTGCAACCCACTGCTAAATTGTGCTTCCTAGCTGTTTTTATAAAATCACTGAATCAAATCTAACTCTGATTACATCAGAGAAGGCCAGGTGCCCTACACCATAACAGGGGGTTTGAAATTTTGACTTGTCTACTTAAAGATCACCAAAATCTGATAACAAGGTCAATTAGGTCCCTGGGTGGGATTGAACCACCAACCTTATGGTTAATAGCCGTACATACTAACCGATTGCGCCACAGAGACACTTTGCGAAAGTCCATACTGACAAAGGCTAATAAGCATTCATCTAAAACGTTTCCTAGAAAAACTTTAAAAAGTCAATAATCTGGAGAGTTTTTGTAAGATGTTTCTTCCATCAACCAACGAAGAAACACATTGGTACTTTCCCATGATGAGTGAGTGCTTCAGGATCTCCTGCACTTACATGTGCAGCAGAGTACTGCAATGGAAGCATGCTGGGCCCATAACCCAGAGGTAGGCAGATTGAAACTATCCTCTGCTATATGCATTTTTTTTTGTTAATTAAAGTAATCCAAAACTGGGATTGATATTTTGTCTCTTTTATTTTTACTTAAAGTACAATAACTTTTACCATTTTAATTTGTTTTAATAGTATATTGACAGTATTGTTTTCTTTCAAAAATCCACTTCATTTTCTTTACCCTATTATTAAAATGGTGATTGACAAAAACAAACTACATTGTCACCAGAAGAGCAATACAAAATGTACAAGTGATATATTAAAATCATCTTTCCAGCTTGAATTTCAATGATGCATTGGGGCAACGATTTTGTGAGAAACATCTTCACCCTTAAATAAAGATTTTCTTAATTCCTTACCTGTGTGCTAATTAGATATCACCTTGTTTTCACATTAAACAGACTTCCACATGAGAAAGCAGCAAGGATGCAGTGGCGTTAATGTTTCCTGGTGTCAACCTGTATTATTTCAGTAGACATTGAAATGAGGATACATCTTGCTGCCTTTCCAATGAAGCAAGTTTAATTTAGTAATAGGTGAAAAACCATCCCTACAAAGGTGTTAATCAGAGACTTGGCTTTGTGGACACTTTTCAGAGAACAAATTTGTTAGCATAAAAATAAAGCTAGAAAATGAAGAGCTGTTTAATCACGCAATTTGGTTTTTTTGCCAGCATATTTCTTTTTCTCTGCAACCCACTGCTAAATTGTGCTTCCTAGATGTTTTTATAAAATCACTGAATCAAATCTGATTACATCAGAGAAGGCCAGGTACCCTACACCATAACAGGGGGTATGAAATTTGACTTGTCTACTTAAAGATCACCAAAATCTGATAACAATGTCAATTACGTCCCTGGGTGGGATTGAACCACCAACCTTTTGGTTAATAGCCGTACACACTAACTGATTGCGCCACAGAGACACTTTGCAAAAAGTCCATACTGACAAATGCTAATAAGCATTCATCTAAAACGTTTCCTAGAAAAACTTAAAAAAGTCAATAATCTGGAGAGTTTTTGTAAGATGTTTCTTCTATCAACCAACGAAGAAACACATTGGTACTTTCCCATGATGAGTGAGTGCTTCAGGATCTCTTGCACTTACATGTGCAGCAGAGTACAGCAATGGAAGCATGCTGGGCCCATAACCCAGAGGTAGGCAGATTGAAACTATCCTCTGCTATATGCATTTTTTGTTTGTTAATTAAAGTAATCCAAAACTGGGATTGATATTTTGTCTCTTTTATTTTTACTTAAAGTACAATAACTTTTACCATTTTAATTTGTTTTAATAGTATATTGACAGTATTGTTTTCTTTCAAAAATCCACTTCATTTTCTTTACCCTATTATTAAAATGGTAATTGACAAAAACAAACTACATTGTCACCAGAAGAGCAATACAAAATGTACAAGTGATATATTAAAATCATCTTTCCAGCTTGAATTTCAATGATGCATTGGGGCAACGATTTTGTGAGAAACATCTTCACCCTTAAATAAAGATTTTCTTAATTCCTTACCTGTGTGCTAATTAGATATCACCTTGTTTTCACATTAAACAGACTTCCACATGAGAAAGCAGCAAGGATGCAGTGGCGTTAATGTTTCCTGGTGTCAACCTGTATTATTTCAGTAGACATTGAAATGAGGATGCATCTTGCTGCCTTTCCAATGAAGCAAGTTTAATTTAGTAATAGGTGAAAAAACATTCTTACAAAGGTGTTAATCAGAGACTTGGCTTTGTGGACACTTTTCAGAGAACAAATTTGTTAGCATAAAAATAAAGCCAGAAAATGAAGAGCTGTTTAATCACGCAATTTGATTTTTTTGCCAGCATATTTCTTTTTCTCTGCAACCCACTGCTAAATTGTGCTTCCTAGATGTTTTTATAAAATCACTGAATCAAATCTAACTCTGATTACATCAGAGAAGGCCAGGTACCCTACACCATAACAGGGGGTATGAAATTTGACTTGTCTACTTAAAGATCACCAAAATCTGATAACAAGGTCAATTAGGTCTCTGGGTGGGATTGAACCACCAACCTTTTGGTTAATAGCCATACATACTAACTGATTGCGCCACAGAGACACTTTGCAAAAGTCTATACTGACAAAGGATAATAAGCATTCATCTAAAACGTTTCCTAGAAAAACTTTAAAAAGTCAATAATCTGGAGAGTTTTTGTAAGATGTTTCTTCCATCAACCAACGAAGAAACACATTGGTACTTTCCCATGATGAGTGAGTGCTTCAGGATCTCTTGAACTTACATGTGCAGCAGAGTACTGCAATGGAAGCATGCTGGGCCCATAACCCAGAGGTAGGCAGATTGAAACTATCCTCTGCTATATGCATTTTTTTTTGTTAATTAAAGTAATCCAAAACTGGGATTGATATTTTGTCTCTTTTATTTTTACTTAAAGTACAATAACTTTTACCATTTTAATTTGTTTTAATAGTATATTGACAGTATTGTTTTCTTTCAAAAATCCACTTCATTTTCTTTACCCTATTATTAAAATGGTAATTGACAAAAACAAACTACATTGTCACCAGAAGAGCAATACAAAATGTACAAGTGATATATTAAAATCATCTTTCCAGCTTGAATTTCAATGATGCATTGGGTCAACAATTTTGTGAGAAACATCTTCACCCTTAAATAAAGATTTTCTTAATTCCTTACCTGTGTGCTAATTAGATATCACCTTGTTTTCACATTAAACAGACTTCCACATGAGAAAGCAGCAAGGATGCAGTGGCGTTAATGTTTCCTGGTGTCAACCTGTATTATTTCAGTAGACATTGAAATGAGGATACATCTTGCTGCCTTTCCAATGAAGCAAGTTTAATTTAGTAATAGGTGAAAAACCATCCCTACAAAGGTGTTAATCAGAGACTTGGCTTTGTGGACACTTTTCAGAGAACAAATTTGTTAGCATAAAAATAAAGCCAGAAAATGAAGAGCTGTTTAATCACGCAATTTGATTTTTTTGCCAGCATATTTCTTTTTCTCTGCAACCCACTGCTAAATTGTGCTTCCTAGATGTTTTTTATAAAATCACTGAATCAAATCTAACTCTGATTACATCAAAGAAGGCCATGTACCCTACACCATAAGTTCCGGGTACCAAGTCCTTCTTGGCCAATCCGGAGCCACGAGTATAGTTCTTACTCCTCTACGTCTTATAATTCTCAATACCTTGGGTATGAGAAGCAGAGGAGGGAACACATACACCGACTGGTACACCCACGGTGTTATCAGAACGTCCACAGTTATTGCCTGAGGGTCTCTTGACCTGGCGCAATACCTGTCCAGTTTTTTGTTCAGGCGGGACGCCATCATGTCCACCTTTGGTCTTTCCCAACGGTTCACAATCATGTGGAAGACTTCCCGATGAAGTCCCCACTCTCCCGGGTGGAGGCCGTGCCTGCTGAGGAAGTCTGCTTCCCAGTTGTCCACTCCCGGAATGAACACTGCTGACAGTGCTATCACATGATTTTCCGCCCAGCAAAGAATCCTTGCAGTTTCTGCCATTGCCCTCTTGCTTCTTGTGCCGCCCTGTCTGTTTACGTGGGCGACTGCCGTGATGTTGTCCGACTGGATCAATACCGGCTGACCTTGAAGCAGAGGTCTTGCTAAGCTTAGAGCATTGTAAATTGCCCTTAGCTCCAGTATATTTATGTGGAGAGAAGTCTCCAGACTTGATCACACTCCCTGGAAATTTTTTCCTTGTGTGACTGCTCCCCAGCCTTCCAGGCTGGCATCCGTGGTCACCAGCATCCAATCCTGAATGCCGAATCTGCGGCCCTCTAGAAGATGAGCACTCTGTAACCACCACAGGAGAGACACCCTTGTCCTTGGAGATAGGGTTATCCGCTGATGAATCTGAAGATGCGATCCGGACCATTTGTCCAGCAGATCCCACTGAAAAGTTCTTGCGTGGAATCTGCCGAATGGAATCGCTTCGTAAGAAGCCACCATTTTTCCCAGGACCCTTGTGCAATGATGCACTGACACTTTTCCTGGTTTTAGGAGGTTCCTGACTAGCTCGGATAACTCCCTGGCTTTCTCCTCCGGGAGAAAACCTTTTTCTGGACTGTGTCCAGAATCATCCCTAGGAACAGCAGACGTGTCGTCGGAAACGGCTGCGATTTTTAGAATCCACCCGTGCTGTCGTAGAACTACTTGAGATAGTGCTACTCCGACCTCCAACTGTTCTCTGGACCTTGCCCTTATCAGGAGATCGTCCAAGTAAGGGATAATTAAGACGCCTTTTCTTTGAAGAAGAATCATCATTTCGGCCATTACCTTGGTAGAGACCCGGGGTGCCGTGGACAATCCAAACAGCAGCGTCTGAAACTGATAGTGACAGTTCTGTACCACGAACCTGAGGTACCCTTGGTGAGAAGGGCAATTTGGGACATGGAGGTAAGCATCCTTGATGTCCAGGGACACCATATAGTCCCCTTCTTCCTGGTTCGCTATCACTGCTCTGAGTGACTCCATCTTGATTTGAACCTTTGTATGTAAGTGTTCAAAGATTACAGATTTAGAATAGGTCTCACCGAGCCGTCTGGCTTCAGTACCACAATATAGTGTGGAATAATACCCCTTTCCTTGTTGTAGGAGGGGTACTTTGATTATCACCTGCTGGGAATACAGCTTGTGAATTGTTTCCAATACTGCCTCCCTGTCGGAGGGAGACGTTGGTAAAGCAGACTTCAGGAGCCTGCGAGGGGGAGACGTCTCGAATTTCCAATCTGTACCCCTGGGATACTACTTGTAGGATCCAGGGGTCCACTTGCGAGTGAGCCCACTACGCGCTGAAACTCTTGAGACGACCCCCCACCGCACCTGAGTCCGCTTGTACGGCCCCAGCGTCATGCTGAGGACTTGGCAGAAGCGGTGGAGGGCTTCTGTTCCTGGGAATGGGCTGCCTGCTGCAGTCTTCTTCCCTTTCCTCTATCCCTGGGCAGATATGACTGGCCTTTTGCCCGCTTGCCCTTATGGGGACGAAAGGACTGAGGCTGAAAAGACGGTGTCTTTTTCTGCTGAGATGTGACTTGGGGTAAAAAAGGTGGATTTTCCAGCTGTTGCCGTGGCCACCAGGTCCGATGGACCGATCCCAAATAACTCCTCCCCTTTATACGGCAATACTTCCATGTGCCGTTTGGAATCTGCATCACCTGACCACTGTCGTGTCCATAAACATCTTCTGGCAGATATGGACATCGCACTTACTCTTGATGCCAGAGTGTAAATAACCCTCTGTGCATCTCGCATATATAGAAATGCATCCTTTAAATGCTCTATAGTCAATAAAATACTGTCCCTGTCAAGGGTATCAATATTTTCAGTCAGGGAATCCGACCAAGCCACCCCAGCGCTGCACATCCAGGCTGAGGCGATCGCTGGTCGCAGTATAACACCAGTATGTGTGTATATACTTTTTAGGATATTTTCCAGCCTCCTATTAGCTGGCTCCTTGAGGGCGGCCGTATCTGGAGACGGTACCGCCACTTGTTTTGATAAGCGTGTGAGCGCCTTATCCACCCTAAGGGGTGTTTCCCAACGCGCCCTAACTTCTGGCGGGAAAGGGTATACCGCCAATAATTTTCTATCGGGGGAAACCCACGCATCATCACACACTTCATTTAATTTATCTGATTCAGGAAAAACTACAGGTAGTTTTTTCACACTCCACATAATACCCTTTTTTGTGGTACTTGTAGTATCAGAAATATGTAACACCTCCTTCATTGCCCTTAACAAGTAACGTGTGGCCCTAAAGGAAAATACGTTTGTTTCTTCACCGTCGACACTGGAGTCAGTGTCCGTGTCTGTGTCGACCGACTGAGGTAAAAGGACGTTTTAACTCCCCTGACGGTGTTTGAGACGCCTGGACAGGTACTAATTGGTTTGCCGGCCGTCTCATGTCGTCAACCGACCTTGCAGCGTGTTGACATTATCACGTAATTCCTTAAATAAGCCATCCATTCCGGTGTCGACTCCCTAGAGAGTGACATCACCATTACAGGCAATTGCTCCGCCTCCTCACCAACATCGTCCTCATACATGTCGACACACACGTACCGACACACAGCACACACACAGGGAATGCTCTGATAGAGGACAGGACCCCACTAGCCCTTTGGAGAGACAGAGGGAGAGTTTGCCAGCACACACCAAAACGCTATAATTATACAGGGACAACCTTTATATAAGTGTTTTTCCCTTATAGCATCTTAATATATATAATCATATCGCCAAATAAGTGCCCCCCCTCTCTGTTTTAACCCTGTTTCTGTAGTGCAGTGCAGGGGAGAGCCTGGGAGCCTTCCCACCAGCATTTCTGTGAGGGAAAATGGCGCTGTGTGCTGAGGAGAATAGGCCCCGCCCCCTTTTCGGCGGGCTTCTTCTCCCGTTTTTCTGAGACCTGGCAGGGGTTAAATACATCCATATAGCCCCAGGGGCTATATGTGATGTATCTTTTAGCCAGTATAGGTATTTCATTGCTGCCCAGGGCGCCCCCCCAGCGCCCTGCACCCTCAGTGACCGCTGGTGTGAAGTGTGCTGACAACAATGGCGCACAGCTGCAGTGCTGTGCGCTACCTCATGAAGACTGAAAAGTCTTCTGCCGCCGGTTTCTGGACCTCTTCACTCTTCGGCATCTGCAAGGGGGTCGGCGGCGCGGCTCTGGGACCGGACTCCATGGCTGGGCCTGTGTTCGATCCCTCTGGAGCTAATGGTGTCCAGTAGCCTAAGAAGCCAATCCATCCTGCACGCAGGTGAGTTCACTTCTTCTCCCCTAAGTCCCTCGTAGCAGTGAGCCTGTTGCCAGCAGGACTCACTGAAAATAAAAAACCTAACAAAACTTTTACTCTAAGCAGCTCTTTAGGAGAGCCACCTAGATTGCACCCTTCTCGGCCGGGCACAAAAATCTAACTGAGGCTTGGAGGAGGGTCATAGGGGGAGGAGCCAGTGCACACCACCTGATCCTAAAGCTTTTACTTTTGTGCCCTGTCTCCTGCGGAGCCGCTAATCCCCATGGTCCTGACGGAGTCCCCAGCATCCACTTAGGACGTCAGAGAAATAAAGGATAATAATAATAATAATAAATAATATAATATATAGCAGTACGGTACAGTAGGCCACTGCTCTACCTACCTCTGTGTCGTCAAGTATACTATCCATCCATACCTGTGGTGCATTTTAGAAAAAAACATGTCTCGGCAGAGCAATCTATAAATCCATCATTTTTCAGACAGCAACAGTGGGTATTGTAATAGTCACCCAATCCATCACTTTTATAGGGTTACATGCACCCACATGCTACAGCCTGTCTCAATAATTTTACTGTCACGCTGTGTGTGTTTGTGTTTTTATTTGGGTATTTTTTGTTGTTGTAGAACTACAGGTACCAGCAAGCCCGTTATTTCCCCGCCTGCTGGTACTTGAGGTTCTCCAAGTACCAGCAAGCGGGGGAGGCTTGCTGGGCCTTGTAGTTCCACAACGAAAAAACAATATTCTTTTTTTACACACATGGCTATCAGCCCGGCACCCACCACCCAGGGGTGCTGGGGACAGCCTCGGGCTTCACCCCTGGCCCTTGGGTGCCTCGAGGGGAGGAACCTCTTGATTTAAGGGGTCCCCACTCCTCCAGGGAACCCCGGCCAGGGGTGACTAGTTGGAGGGGTAATGCCAGGGCCGCAGGGACCTACATAAAAGTGTCCCCCGGCTGTGGCATTATCTCTCTGGCTAGTGGAGCCCGGTGCTGGTTTTAAAAATATGGGGGACCCCTACATCTATTGTCCCACGTATTTTTGGAACCTGGACCGGTCTAAGAGCCCGGTGCTAGTTGTCTAAATACGGGGAACCCCTGTCCAATTTTTCCCCCAGTATTTAAATAACCAGGACCGGCTCAAAGAGCCCGAGGCTGGTTATACTAAGGAGGGGGGACCTCACGCATTTTTTTTAACCCATTCAGACCCTTCTCCTTTAAGTTAATGGAAGCCCTGGACAACAAAATTGCATTCATGTCCTCCTCCCTCACCCTTCCCAGTCCCAAACACTCATTTTTTTTTCTTTAAAAATTTATAATATATAACGAGAACAATGAGCAGGCAGGCAGCGGGCATTGGCGGCATCGGACTGAGATAGAAATTAGTGGTGGAGGGCTGGGTCAGTTGATTGTGGGCGAGTTTGTAAGCCATTGGCGGTGGCAGCGGGTATCGGCTCAGAGGCAGTAGCGGGCATTGGCTAAGGGTCATCGGCAGGATTCGGCGGACATTATGGCTGTAGTGCCTCACTAGCCACTGACCTCACCGCACGCCACTGTGGGACAGATGTAACATGCAGAGAGAGGTAGATTTGGGAGGGGGAATGTCCTAGCATAACTGTTAATTGCAGTGTAATACTGTAATTCAGCTGTGCAGCATTTGTGGCTAAATGTCAAAGAAGCCAGTATTTACCCTGCATGCAAAACAATAAATGTATTTGAACATACCTCCCAACTATCCCAATTTTTGCAGGACAGTCACTTTTTTGGGGAATGTCCAGCTAACCCAAACAACCCCCCCCCCCCTTCCCATGGGGAAGGGGGGGGGGGGGGTGGAAGGCTCCCTGTAGCTTGTTGCTCTGCAAATATGCACATTGTGGGTAATTCAGACCTGATCGCTAGGGTGTGTTTTTTGCATCCCTGTAATCAGGTAGTTGCCGCCTACAGCGGAAGGGAAAATTTGCTGTGCAGGTGTGTGATCACATGTGCACAAGAGCTGCACAGCTCAGCACTTACTCAGCCATTGAGGTGACGTCACAAATCCTCCCACAAAACGCCGGGTCCCTCCAGTGTTTTTCCGGACACTCCCTAGAAACATTCAGTTGCCACCCACACAAACACCCTCTTCTTGTCAATCTTCTTGTGATCTCCGGACCGTCGCACTTACGCATTGTGGCGCATACGCATGTGCAGTGCAGACCAGATTGCCCGCTGGGTGAAAATAAATTGAAGCGATCTGGTCTGAATAAGCCTCAATGTCTATTCACGGGAGACAGAGGGGCTGGGGCATGGCCAGCAGCTCACAGAGCACCTATAATGACAAAAATGGGAGACATGGCTCATGATCGCGATATACCTGCGAAGGTACGCCCTCTACTGATTGACAGGCAGAGGCATTCGCATTTTCTGCGGGGCACCCGGAGAAAATGTAGGCACACGCACAGGATGGACCCTGCGTATATGCCCCCATCCTCTTCATAGTTTTTGCGGTTGGAACGCGTATTACGATCCAAACTGAATTAGGCCCTATGTCTTATATACACGAGCAGTGTGAAAACATCAATCGATGGGGGTAATTCCAAGATGATTGCAGCAGGAATTTTGTTAGCAGTTGGGCAAAACCATGTGTACTGCAGGGGAGGCAGATATAACATGTGCAGAAAGAGTTAGATTTGGGTGAGTTATTTTGTTTCTGTGCCGGGTAAATACTGACTGCTTTATTTTTACACTGCAAATTAGATTGCAGATTGAACACACCACACCCAAATCTAACTCTCTCTGCACATGTTAAATCTGCCTTTCCTGCAGTGCACATAGGTGGTCATTCCGAGTTGTTCGCTCGGTAATTTTCTTCGCATCGCAGCGATTTTCCGCTTAATGCGCATGCGCAATGTTCACACTGCGACTGCGCCAAGTAAATTTGCTATACAGTTAGGAATATTACTCACGTTTTTTTCATCGTTCTGGTGATCGTAATGTGATTGACAGGAAGTGGGTGTTTCTGGGCGGAAACAGGCCGCTTTAGGGGCGTGTGGGAAAAAATGCTACCGTTTCTGGGAAAAACGCGGGAGTGGCTGGAGAAACGGAGGAGTGTCTGGGCGAACGCTGGGTGTGTTTGTGACGTCAAACCAGGAACGACAAGCACTGAACTGATCGCACTGGCAGAGTAAGTCTCGAGCTACTCAGAAACTGCACAGAGATGTCTTATCGCAATATTGCAAATTTTTCGTTCGCAATTTTAAGATGCTAAGATTCACTCCCAGTAGGCGGCAGCTTAGCGTGTGCAATGGGGTAATTCTGAGTTGATCGCAGCAGGATTTTTGTTAGCAGTTGGGCAAAACCATGTGCACTGCATTTACGAACAGATGATTTTTTTATATAAATTTTAAAATGTTAGTAAATGTGTGTGTTTTTTTCAACCTGGAAGCCCAACATCGATTAAGATCGATCTTAAATAGACCCCTGGGTTTTAAGGATAACCATGGTTGAGTCCAATGGTTAATTCACATTGACCGAAGTTCTAATTAAGTCACCTGTGCTCAAGCATGATATCCTTAAAATCTGGATTGCAATGACAGCATTTTGGAACTATGCCTAAGGGTTTAATTTTTACATTTATCCACTGACAATAAATCTACCTACAATATCCCTGTAACTGTTATGATTACAGTATTTCACTAAATAATTTAATTTGCTGAACCTTCTGTAAAAAGAAATATTAAGCTGCTGTAATTCCCAGATGCAGCAAATTTGTTAGCTAGTGGGCAAAACCATGTGCACTGCAGGGATGGGGGGGGGCAGATATAACATTTGCAGAGAGATTTAGGTGGGTTATATTGTTTGTGTGCAGGGTAAATACTGGCTGTTTTGTTTTTACACTGCAATTTAGATTTCAGTTTGAACACACCGCACCAAAATCTAACTCTCTCTGCACATATTATACACCCCCCCCCCCCTGCAGTGTACATGGTTTTAGCTAATAAATTTGCTGCTGTGATCAGATCTGAGTTAAGCCCTATGTATTTGGCACTGGCAAAGGGTTAGAGGCCTTGCTGTAGAGCTCACACCTTTCTTATCATGCATTGTAATATTTCCTATGTCCTGATGTTGTGCTCTCTGCTCCATCCAAGTAAACAGCAATGTAGCATGGCTATCAAAGAGCGTGAAGATTGCAGATTTCCTGGGATTAATGCTAAGGAATGCTATTCCAGAGGCTGCTGCTTTAATTCAAGTGTCACTGGGGTTAAATGGTGTTTTTACCTTAAAAACACAGGTAGAGTATATAGTACAGTGGTAAAGTGGGAGCATGTAGTGCTATTGATTACAGATTTGATGGAGCTTAAACATGGATAAGGTCCATGGCTCTAAGAGTTTATCTTGTGTATCCTTTATTCTTAGTCATGGTCAGATAAGATTAGAAAATACCATTTAAGTGGAAATTTCCTGTTAGCTGTTTTTCAGTTTGCTCAACTGTCTGATTAACTGGTCCTAAAAAAGGACCAAAGGAGCTAAATTGCCCTGTGATCTAGCTAAATTGCCCCAGTTAAAAAAAAAACTAAGCTGCTGTAATTCCTGGATGTTTCCTTACTGCATCAACAGGAAGTGACAAGAAACAATGTAATGTGGAACCGTACAGCAGAAGGGATTGCGGCTACCCCACAATAAGTGCAGCGGAATGTAAGAAGAGGAATTGTTGCTTTGACTGCAGCATTCCCGGGGTTAACTGGTGTTTCTTCAAGTCACAAGGTATGGAGCTGCTGTATAGTTACTCGCAAGTCAGTAGTTGTATGATGCTCACACCTGTTAAGCTGGATACACACAGAATGCCCTACACAGGGGGTGAAATGAGCGCCCCCCCCACCCCCCGTATGCTCAGCACACATCACGCTGTGCTGAGCGGGGGGAGAGATGTGTGCTGAGCAGTTCGCTCAGCACACATCTCTCCCCAAAATCGGGCCGTGAATACGGACCTTTAAACTGGATCCACACTTAGATTATCTGTCCAATTTTTTTTTCTAGTTGAAACAAAATTATGCTAATATGTGGCAGCAAATGACAATTGACCATTTGCTCACAAACACTGGAAAACATCCAAAAATGGTCATTTAGATAAATTGGTTAAATCCATTTCATTTAGCTAATTTATCCAAACTACCTTTATTGTATCTTTGTGGGTGAATGATGTGTGGGTCAGTGTTGAGGGTGGTGGAGGAGATGGGTAATAGGCACAGCAGGGTGTGGACAGTCAAATAGTGTGCTTAGAGGTTCAGAGTCATTGTATGAGACTCTGGCAACAGTGACTTGATGAGTCTGGTGTCCATAGGGTGGGACGCATTAACCTTTTTATGCTATTGAAATAGTTCTCCTCCTGACCGACGCAGTTCCTTGCTCCGAGGTTGGTGTATTGTCCTGTTGCAGCGTCTCTCCACTGTGGTCACAGTGAGCTGTGTGGTGTTGCTGGCGCATGCCAATCTCCCCCCAACCTCCCTCTTGCATTTCAGACCTACGTACGCATGATGGGATCTTGTATGATATGCGCGTGTGCTGTAGAGATGAAAGTGGGGGTGAGGAGGCAGATCGTGAGATGGGGAAACTTTGTGGACTGTTAGCGAAGGGGAGCACTGGGCAATCTGAGTTGCAAAGAGGGCAGCAGAAGAGGTTATTGCATGTGCACTGGTGACAGGTCCATCCTTGGTGGCCAGCCTCAGTGGTAAAGGTGTACATGAGCTAGTGTCCCTTGGCCAGCCATGTACCATGGCCACCTCCCTACCTCCTATATATTCTCCCTGATCTGTCACTTTGTTACGGTCTGCTGCTGGCACTGGTGTATCGTCCTGCAGTTGCCGTCTCCGCCCATTGCTGTGACTTCCCCCAGAGTTAGCCACACAGAGTGACAGATCTGGGAAAATATATAGGAGATCATTACTTTCACTTGCAGCCTACCTTATTTTTTGCAGCCTAGCATGCTCCTGACCCCTTCTCTCACTAATACTTATACAACATTCATGAACTCATCTTAAGGTTTCTTTATTATTCAGTCACACTGTCTTGGATCCAAACCATTTCCTGTGGCATTGCAGTCAAACAATTGAGCTATTTACCCTTGCATAGAAAGGTATAATCTAAGCTAGAGAATTCTATTTGGAGCTCACCTTGTACTTTGTGAAGAAATAATCAGCTTTGTGGCTGAGCAGATATATGGAGTGTGTGGCTGCACACTGCATTGATCTGCTGAGTTGCAATGCTAATAATTTTTTTTTTTTGCAAAGTACCAATAGCTTCATTGTGAAGGTGGAAAGAAGGGTGTTACGGCATGGAATGTACAAACTGCGAGACCCTGCTGGTAGCGCCTTTGTCTATTTAGTAGGAAGGGCACGTAACAGCCGGGGGGCAATGGAGGAAGCCCCTTTAGGGCTGGAGCCCGGCGGCAACTGACTCCGTTGTCTCTGGCAGTTCCGCCCCTGGACTAGAGGAATGGTCAAGAACATGGCAACATTTAATGCCAAAAAATGCAAAATCATACACGTCTCAAAAATGCAAAGGCTAACTATAATATTAAGGGCATTATAATGGCAAGAGGAAAGCTATCTAAGTATTACTATTTCAGGTAAGCAATGTAACAAAGCAATAGGAAAGGCAAGTCAGATGCTTGTTTGCATAGGTTAAAGAACCAGTAGCAGAAAAAAGTAATACAGGTTGAGTTTCCCATATCCAAATATTCCGAAATACGGAATATTCCGAAATACGGACTTTTTTGAGTGAGACTGAGATACAGTAGTGAAACCTTTGTGTTTTGATGGCTCAGTGTACACAAACTTTGTTTAATACTCAAAGTTATTAAAAATATTGTATTAAATGAACTTCAGACTGTGTGTATAAGGTGTATATGAAACATAAATTAATTCTGTGAATGTACACACACTTTGTTTAATGCACAAAGTTATAAAAAATATTGGCTAAAATGACCTTCAGGCTGTGTGTATAAGGTGTATATGAAACATAAATGCCTTCTGCGCTTAGATTTAGGTCCCATCACCATAATATCTCGTTATGGTATGCAATTATTCCAAAATACAGAAAAATCCGATATCCAAAATTCCTCTGGTCCCAAGCATTTTGGATAAGGGATACTCAACCTGTAATGCCACTGTATAGGTCCTTGGTACAGCCACATTTAGAATCCTGTGTTCAGTTCCAGAAGCCATATCTCCAGAAGGCTGTAAATACATTAGGGCAACTAAAATTGTGCATGGCCTACATCACAAAACTTACCTGGAAATACTAAAAAATGTTGATGTGTATAGTTTGGAGAAGGGAAGAGGGAACATACAGTAATAGAAACATTTAAATATATAGGGAGGAATGTAATAGGGTGTGAGAATCAGAAAGTGAGAGATTTTGTGTTTTTTCCTGTTGTTTTTTTTGTTTTTGTTTGATTGTTTGTTTTTAAAGTGGCAATCCTTTACATGGCAAAACCAGGTTGATATTTGCCATGTAAAGGATTGCCACCGTGGGCATGTGTAGAAGGGGCACTGCTACTGTTGGCATTATGTGTGTAAGCTGCACTGATATGGTGGTTATGTGTATAAAGGGCACTGCGACTGTGGGTATTATTATTATTATTATTACATGCGGTGTAATGACAATAAGATAGTGCTACTGTGTGGCGTATTTTGATTTGGGGTGCTATTGTGTGGCCATGCCCCTTCCTTGTGATACCACACCTTCTTTTTTTAAGGAGCGCACTGTCCCTTTATTAAGTATTGGAGAGAGGGCCCAAATTAATAGTTTGCAGGGAGGCGCCAAACACCCTAGCACTGGCCCTTTGGTAGGGGACAGGATTTGCTTCTGCTTGTGCACATATGTTATGATTGCCAGCCAACAGCACTGGTTTTGCCTATAACACTAACTATAAATATTTTGAATTGGTCCTGGACCACCAATCCAAGGCACCCCTGCAGGTGTCCTGAGGCACCCCAGGGTGCAGTTTGAGAACCACTGGTCTAGTGAGTACCCAGGATAATTATTGTAGCTGGTCTGCGGGTAACAGCTCTCAGATCCACTTCTAGAAAAAATGCAGCAATGTAATTTGAGTGACAAACTGCAGAGATGAACCCTTTCTGTGACTGCTGCACAGGGATCACACAAACTCTATTCATAGGGCTGACTTCACTTAGGGGAGATGTTCTCACCCCGCAAAGAAGTGCGAGTATATACCGCACTTACGGTACCATTGGATTTACAGATATTTTCTTGCAATACACTATGGGGGTCATTCTGAGTTGATTGCTCGCTAGCAGTTTTTAGCAGCCATGCAAACGCATTGTCGCTGCCCACTGGAGAGTGTATATTCACTTTGGAGAAGTGCGAACACTTGAGCAGCAGAGCGCCTGCAAAATCGTTTCAAAATAAGACCAGCACTGTAGTTACACTTCGTGTGCGTTGATTCTAACAACCGAGGGACGGCTTTTGATGTCACACACCCATCCAGCGAATGCCCAGCCACGCCTGCATTTCTTCTGCCACGCCTGCATTTTTCCAAGCACTCCCTGAAAACGGTCAGTTGACACCCAGAAACGCCCTCTTTCTGTCAATCTCCTTGTGGCCTGTTCTGTGATTGGAATAATCGCTAGAACTAGTGCAAAACCACAATGGACTTTGTACCCGTACGATGCGCATGCACATTACGGAGCATGCGCATGCACAGATTAGCCATTTTTTTTCAACTGATTGCTACGCAGCGAACAACGGCAGCATGCGATCAACTCGGAATGACCCCCTATATACATAGAAACATGGATTTTTACTGCAGGAATTATGGTTAGTTTAGGGGTATCGGTTAGGGTCAACAGAGGTGTAGCTAGGGGTCCAAGCGCCCCTGGCAAAGTAAGGGACTGGCGCCCCCCCTTTCGATAAAGCATTGCAGTCCATTGGCGGTTACCATGTTGGAGCCACAGCAACTGACCCCCTCCCCCACACGCTGCCCTACATCATCGGCTGGGATTCACTGTTGGTGTGAAGCCACTGGGAACAGTCTGGTAGCATTAGCAGCAGTCTGTGTCATAGATAGGGAAGGCAGAAGGTTAACTAGCTAATAGCAGTCTGTTGGCAGCAGAGGCTGGGCGGGGGGCTGAGAATGAGCCAACGCTGATCAGTGTCCAGTCTGCTCAGACAAAAATATTTTGTGATCAGGGCTGGTTCTAGACCAAAGGAGCCACTGGCAAAAATTTCCTTTGGCACCCCCCCCCCCCCCCACACACACACACATACATACACACACACCAAAAAAGAACATATCCCAGTTTAACATAACGCTATGTGGTGCAAGGTGTGGAGCTGGTCACTTGTATCAGACCTCTGACATTTGCCTTTTCACCCATATTGCATACTTTTTCTTGCAGGTTGTGTCTTAATTCAAGAAGTGTTCTAAGTACTTCAGCTTAGTATCTTTACTGACCCCTCTTTACCCCACACTACATAACTGACCCCTCTATACCCTACACTACATCACTGACCTTTCTATAACCATCACTGCATTACTGACCCCTCTATACAGTACACTGACCTCTATATACCTGCTAGTACATCCCTGATGCCTATATTCCCTAAGCTAAATCCCTGACGCCTCTATTCCCTACGCTACATCCCTGACGCCTCTATTCCCTATGCTACATCCCTGACGCCTCTATACCCTACGCTACATTCCTGATGCCTCTATAACCTACGCTACATCCCTGACGCCTCTATACCCTACGCTACATCCCTGACGCCTCTATACAGTACAATGCATTACTGATCCCTCTAGACCATACATCCTCATTACATCAGAGAGATAGTGAAACACTGGAAAAAATAAGGATAAAGTGGACTACAGAAACTGATGCTCTAAACAAAGGAGAGAGAGAGAGATAGAGAAAAGCACAAGGGAAAGTGGGCAATCGGAACACCATAGAGAGAGGAGAGATAGAAATGCCTGAAAAAGTAAAGGGGGTTGGGTATGGCATCCGGCGGTCGGGATTCCAGCAGTCACATGATACCTAATCCTAATCCTCTGGGGGGGTGGCGGATAGGGCTAACCCTCAGGGGGTGGCAGCTAGGACTAACCCCCCCCCCTCCTAGTGCCTTCCCTAACACCCGCTCCCCCGGTCCTAACCCTCCCTCCAATACTCGCCTTCGGGATGTTGGCTGTCTGTGTGCCGGCACCAGTCTCCCAAGTGGTGTCAGGATTCCAACATCGGTCAAATGACCGCCGGTATACCGTCTGCCGGGATGGTAAATGTATCCTGAGGACAGGTAGTGAGTGTGGAGGGATAGGTGGTTCAGTAAAATGTAACAGCTCAAACTGCGATCATTCACTGATAAATTGATTTATAGCTCTCCCTTTTTAACCATTGCAGTCATAAAAGCAATGTTTTTTAAACTTTTAAATAAAGCTTGTTAGCATCCCCAGCACACTGTATATGCTGGGAGATGTAGTTCTCAATATGAAAACATTTAATTACTGTATGAACTCTAATTCCCCAACTGAAACCTCTCACAAACACACACTCCTAAATCTAGTACACACACACACACACATTTCCCCAGTACTGACAACTCTCATCACTTCCACACACTGACAACTCCCTCCTGCTCCTCTCCCCACTGACACTGACAGCTCCCTCACAGTCACACACATCCTCCACCCCCCCACCCCCCCCCCACACACACTGATAGCACACATGCACAAATCCCCCCCTCCTCGACACTAACTGTCACGGACTGCTTGGGCAGCAGGGGGCAGGCTCTGGCTTGAAGTGCTGAAATTCAACAGCTCTCTCGAACTTGCAAGGCATGGCTGTGCAGCTGTCTCCAGCCATCTCCTTGCCCACTGTGTAATTTGTGGCGTTCTCTGATGTTCCCCGCTCTGCCTCTACAACCGGCACATAATGTACAGCAGTGGTGACTCCTGAGTATGGGCCTGGAGAACTCCGCCTACCGGGGGGTAGGGATTAATAATTTCAAAGGGGCAGAGCTAGGAGTGAAGCAGTGGACAGCAGTTGAGGGGCGTTTCAAACTGTAACAGGGTTGGGACAATTTCAGTATCCTTCCCTCACCGTCTAATTGGTCAGTCCCACGCTGATTGCCATAGCGCCCTTTCGAGACTGCAGAACTCTATCCCTTAGCCACGGTTGGCACAGCTGGATGGTGCCCCTGGCAAGTGCCATCCTGGCCAAGGGGTAGATACGCCCCTGAGGGTCAGGGCCAGCAACAGAAATCTCGGGGCCCAGTACACTGATATCTCTGGGGCCCCCTCAACCCCCCCTTAACTTGGCAGAGGGATCTTTAAAAAAAATGGAGCCTTTGACTCGGACCGTCAGTGAGGCCGGCAGGTGGTTTTCATACTGGGCTATCCAGCTCTTCGGTGGCGGTGGCAGGGACATTCAGAAAAGGGCCAGCACAGCAACATGCATAATAATGGCAATACAGTATGGACCACAGGGACTGGACAAAGTGATGGGGTAAAAGGAGGGGGGAGGGTTTAGTTGGCCTGTTAATTGTTTTCCTGCTTAAATTGAGCAGTTGGTGGATACACTTTAAAAAGCAATATTGGCACTGTGGCCCCATTATTTCTGTTCTTAATACTTGGAGCCCTGAACAAGTGTCCCCTTTGTCCCCCCTGTCACCGGGCCTGTTCAGGCGTTACCTATGGAGAAGCTGCGACATGACATCCTAGGACACGATACTGCACCATGCATCACCATTATATTTCAGTGTGCCTTGTCAATATTTAAATCTTGTTCTGTGTGACGTGAGTTGTAAATGGTTGAAAATCTCTGTGCTACAGTATCGTCACCATGTAGTTATAACAACACCGCAAAACCACCAAAAGACGTGTTTTGGTAGAGGGACTGCTGGAGGGGCCCATTGGGGCCCCCAGTTTGCTACCCCACCCCAGTATACCTGTGCTGTAGCCAGTGGAAGGGGCACTATCTTCCCGGTGATCTCTTCGGGAAGATGGTGCCGCACATAGAAAGCAAAGACTCTGGCTGCACTCTCCTGCCCTCGCTCTAAGCAAGGTGATCGGGCCACAAAAGGACCCCTGTCGGACCCCGGCCTGTGGGCCACAAAAGGATGCATTGGGGGCGGCATGCGGCCCATGGGTTTGACACCCCTGCCCTAGAGTATCACAATTTGTTTCACGGCACCCCTAGGCCAAAGTTTTTTTTATTGAGAAATTCAGAAAAAAATATAAAATTAAGTAAATTGTGTTTATAGCATGTCATCCTCAGGTTCAGTTATGTTGTGAGGGAATGGTTTTGCCAATTTAATAAAGTATAAATAATTTTAATTGGTCCTGGACCACCAAACTATGCTACCAGTGCAAGAACCCCAGTTTGGAAACTACTGCCATAAAATAAACCTTTTTTGTTTTTTTTAAACTACATGTAATACACCTTAGATCTCAGTTCCTAAAAGGTTTTAAACCTTTGCATACAGTAAACTACACATATTTAAAAATCCTACACCGGGCACAAGTGCTCACGGGCCAATTTCATGGCAGTCTCGGATAGGAGGGCATTGTGGATTCACCAAGGGAATGCTGATGCTGACTCCAAGAAGAAAGGGAGTCTCTTCCCTATGAAGGTGAAGCCTTGTTTGGCGACGGCCTAGTTAATTTGATCTCGGCAGCTCCCGCAGGTAAGTCATCCTTCTTGCCCTATGTTCCCTCTCAACGGATGAAGACGCATCATTATCTGACGCAGTCATTTCGGCCCAATAGATATGCAAGAAGTTAAGATTCCCCTTTCTTTGCAGGTAGAGGAAGGAAAAGAGGGAAGAGGTCTGTAGCCTCTTCAAGATCGCAGGAGCAGAGATCGTCCTCTGCTTTTGCCAAATCCACTGCATGACGCTGGGGCTCTCTTGCAGGAGCCCGCACCAGTGGGGGGCACGTCTAAAACTCTTCAGTCAGTTCTGGATTCATTCGGACCTGGACTCGTGGGCTTTACAAATAGTGTCCCAAAGGTACAAACTGGGGTTTCAAGACGTTCCCCCTCACCGATTGTTCAAATCAGCCTTAGTCAGCAGGGAGAAGGTTTTTATTCAAGCCTCTTCGTGGTCCCGAAGCCGGACGGCTCAGTTAGACCAATCTTAAATCTGAAATCCCTTAATTTCTACCTAAAGAAATTCAATTTCAAGATGGAATCTCTCAGGGTAGTGATCTCCAGTCTGGGGGATAAAGGAGATTTCATGGTTTTGGTAGACATAAAGGATGCCTACTTATATGTTCCCATTTAGCCACTGCATCAAGCTACCTGAGGTTTGCAATTCAGGATTGTCATTACCAATTTCAGACGTTGCCGTTTGGTCTGTCCACGGCTCCGAGGATTTTCACCAGGGTGATGGCGGAAATGATGGTTCTCCTTCGCAAGCAAGGAGTCACAATTATCCCGTACTTGGATGATCTCCTGATAAAGGCGAGATCCAGGGACCAGTTGGTTCAAAACATCTACTCTCCCTGACAGTTCTTCAACAACATGGTTGGCTCCTAAACTTGCCAAAATCGCAGTTGGTCCCAATGACGCGGTTGTTGTTTTTGGGAGTGATACTGGACACAGAAGAGGTTTTCTTCTAGTGGAAAGGCTCTGGAGATCCAGAGTCTGGTCAAACAAATTCTGAAACCAGCAAGAGTGTTAATCCATCAATGCATTCAGTTGCTGGGGAAGATGGTTGCGGCCTACGAGGCCATTCAGTTTGGCAGGTTCCATGCCAGAGTGTTCCAGTGGGACCTGTTGGACAAGTGGTCCGGATCCCACCTACACATGCACCGGAGGATAATCCTGTCTTCCAAGACCAGAATCTCACTCCATTGGTGGCTGCACAGTTCTCACCACCTAGAGGGGCGATGGTTCGGGATCCAGGACGGATGCAACCCTCTGAGGCTGGAGAGCAGTCACACAGGGGGAAAACATCCAAGGAAGATGGTCAAGTCTTCCTTGGATGTTTTCATCTCCACATAAATGTTCTGGAGTTAAGGGCCATTTAATAACTGCAGACACAGTACGCACTGGGACGGGTGCCCAGCATCCTCTACGGACTAAGAGAAAAGGATTTACCGGTAGGTATTAAAATCCTATTTTCTCTAACGTCCTAGAGGATGCTGGGGACTCCGTAAGGACCATGGGGATAGACGGGCTCCGCAGGAGACATGGGCACTTTAAGAAAGACTTTAGTTCTGGGTGTGCACTGGCTCCTCCCTCTATGCCCCTCCTCCAGACCTCAGTTTGATACTGTACCCAGTGGAGACTGGGTGCTTTTCAGGAGCTCTCCTGAGCTTTCTGACAGAAAGTATTTTGTTAGGTTTTTCATTTTCAGGGAGCACTGCTGGCAACAGACTCCCTCATCGAGGGACTGAGGGGAGAGAAGCAGCCCTACTCTCTGAGTTGCAAGGTCCTGCTTCTTAGGCTACTGGACACCATTAGCTCCAGTGGGATTGGTACGCAGGATCTCACCCTCGCCGTCCGTCCCAGAGCCGCGCCGCCGTCCCCCTCGCAGAGCCGGAAGATAGAAGCCGGGTGAGTATGAGAAGAAAAGAAGACTTCAGAGGCGGCAGAAGACTTCATGATCTTCACTGAGGTAACGCACAGCACTGCAGCTGTGCGCCTTTGCTCCCATACACCTCACATACTCCGGTCACTGTAAGGGTGCAGGGCGCAGGGGGGGCGCCCTGGGCAGCAATATAAACCTCTTTTGCAAAAATATAACATATATACAGCTGGGCACTTTATATATGTATAAGCCCCCACCAATTTTACAGTTTAAGCGGGACAGAAGCCCGCCTCCGAGGGGGCGGGGCTTCTCCCTCAGCACTCACCAGCGCCATTTTTTCTCCACAGCACCGCTGAGAGGAAGCTCCCCGGACTCTACCCTGCTTATACCACGTTAGACAAGAGGGTTGAAAAGAGGGGGGGGGGGGGGCACATAATTCGCAAATTACATACAGCAGCACTACTGGGCAAACATTAAGTTACTGTTTTATTCCTGGGTTATATAGCGCTGGGGGGTGTGCTGGCATACTCTCTCTCTGTCTCTCCAAAGGGCCTTGTGGGGAAACTGTCTTCAGAAAAAGCATTCCCTGTGTGTGAAGTGTGTCGGTACACGTGTGTCGACATGTCTGAGGAAGAAGGCTATATTAGAGAGGAGCGGGAGCAAATGAATGTGGTGTCTCCGCCGACAGCTGATTGGATGGATATGTGGAATGTTTTAAATGCTAGTGTAAACTCATTGCACAAAAGATTAGACAAGGCAGAAGCTTTGGGACAGTCAGGGTTTCAACCCATGCCTGATCCTATGTTGCAGGGACTGTCAGGGTCTCATAAGCGCCCACTATCCCAGATTGTTGACACAGATACCGACACGGATTCTGACTCCAGTGTCGATTACGATGATGCAAAGTTACAACCAAAATTGGCAAAATCCATTCGATTTATGATTATGGCAATAAAAGATGTTTTGCACATCACAGAGGAACCCCCTGTCGCTGACAAGAGGGTACATATGTACAAGGGAAAGAAGCCTGAGGTAACCTTTCCCCCCTCACACGAGCTGAACGAGTTATGTGAAAAAGCTTGGGAATCTCCAGATAAAAGACTGCAGATTTCCAAAAGGATTCTTATGGCGTATCCTTTCCCATCAACGGATAGGTTACGATGGGAATCCTCCCCTAGGGTGGACAAAGCATTAACACGCTTATCCAAGAAGGTAGCCCTCCCGTCCCAGGATACGGCTACCCTCAAAGAGTGTGCTGACCGCAAACAGGAGATTACCCTGAAGTCCATTTATACACATTCAGGTACCTTACTCAGACCGGCAATTGCGTCGGCCAGGGTGTGTAGTGCTGTAGCGGCATGGACAAATACCTTATCTGAGGGGATGGATAGCCTAGACAAGGATACTATTTTATTGACCCTGGGGCATATAAGAGATGCTGTCCTATATATGTGTGTATGCAAACTACAGGTGGTGCTGCAGGGCCCACACCCTTTTACTTGTCTTGTAGAGCAGCTCTGAAGCTGTTACAGTGCCCAGCTGCTGCAAGAAATCAGCTTGAATGCTTCAGGGGCTTGGGCATGGCCAACATGAGCCCCACACCGAAGGAGGGTGGGGGTGTTTAATGCAAACTTGGGGTTATCCAAGCGCCGCAAAAGGCCGCCATGCCCTGCATGCCCCTTTTCTCTTTTCATATACAGATGAGGGTTCCAGCCAACTTTGGCCCACTGCTTGGATGACATCACCGTATGCAAATCCGTCTGCTGCAGACCTTCCCCCAGGAATGCTTGCAATAGTTGTTGCATATGGTTTAATGTCTGAGGGTGCTTCAGTATTAGGCAGCCTTCCGCCCTCCCATGTTCATCTGAAAAGATGTGGTCTCCCTGCAGTTGTTGTCCCCAGACGAGAGTTCCCTTGTGCTTCCTCAGTTAAATCTCCTTAACTTGACGGGGGTGTGCCCGAGCAGCCACCCTCCCCAGCCCTATCCCAACACATACTTATCTTGCATATGAGATCTCTTAATCATGAAGATAGTTCTCACAGGTTGAGGTTCATCCTGGCCCCGCTCCCCGCTGGAGAGCGCTGATGGGGACAGCAGCGGGGCTTCAGCAGAAGGGTGAGTACGTGTGGCCAGAGACCTCCCTTCCCATGTGCAGGCCTGCAGAGTCTGCCGCGCAGGATGGGGCATGTGGCACTCTCCCTCCCAGGGGCTCTTCCAGATGTAGCTCCTCAGCAGTATTTTTCCCGGGCTGCGCGGCGCTCTCCCCGACTGGCATCCGCCCTGGAACACTGCCTTCCTCAACGCAACATCAGCAGGGGGCCCTGGCCTCATCACCATCCCAGGTCTTTCTCATGTATGTATCATGTATGTGTGTGTGATATATGTATGAATCATATATGTTTGTGATATATATATATATATATATGTATCTATCTATCTATCTATCTATCGTATGTGTGTGTATATATATGTATCTATCATGTATGTATGTATCTATCTT
Organism: Pseudophryne corroboree; assembly: GCF_028390025.1. NCBI lineage: Eukaryota > Metazoa > Chordata > Amphibia > Anura > Myobatrachidae > Pseudophryne > Pseudophryne corroboree. The sequence goes on from NC_086454.1 coordinate 213,177,264, forward strand.
GTATGTATCTATCTATCTATCTATCTATCTATCGTGTGTGTGATATATGTATGTATCTATCATGTATGTGTTATATGTATGTATCACACCTTCCTCTATACATATACATACATACATACACACACACACACACACACACACACCTATATCTGTACGTACACTGACATACACACCAACATCTATACATTAACACGCTGACCCCTAAACGTACACCAACGTACCCACACCTGCATCTATACCTACACATGCTGACACGTGGACGTACACCGGCTTACCCACATGTGAATCTATACATACATGTGCTGACACCTGGACATACACTGATGTACCCACACCTAACATCTATACATACACATGCTAACACCTGGACGTATACAGACGTACCCACATTTGCATCCATGCATATATAGATGTAGGTGTGTGTACGTCAGTGTACGTCCAGGTGTCAACGCGTGTATGTATAGATGCAGGTGTGGGTACGTCTGTGTATGTCCAGGTGTCAGAATGTGTATGTATAGATGCAGGTGTGGGAAGGTCAGTGTAGGTTCAGGTGTCAGCGCGTGTATGTATAGATGCAGGTGCTTGTATGTCCAGATGTCAGTGCATGTATGTATAGATGCAAGTGTGGGTACGTCGGTGTATGTCCATTTGTCAGCGCGTGTATATATAGATGCAGGTGCTTGTATGTTGGTGTATGTCCAGGTGTCAGCATGTGTATGTATAGATGCAGGTGTGGGAATGTTGGTGTATGTCCAGGTGTCAGGGCGTGTATGTATGGATATTAGGTGTGGGTACATCAGTGTATGTCCAGGTGTTAGCGCATGTATGTATAGATGTATATATACACACACATACGATAGATAGATAGATAGATAGATAGATAGATAGATAGATAGATAGATATTATAAGGGCACGGTCGTGCCCTTATATTAAGGCTGAATCGAACAAACGGAATTCTCCCATAGGGAACTTCTGAGATGGGGGCATGGTGTTTGAGGGGCTACACCTCAAAACTGATTGGACGTACTGAGCTGAAATTTGGCATGGGCGTGTAGAATCGTCACCCGGTGCTGCATGCCAAATTTCAGGGCAAAATAATAAAAAATGAGGAATTGGGAGTAACCTAAAGTTCCAACTGTCAGTTTTTTTCTGTGACTTCCTTTGTGGCTTTTTGACACCGTTTTCCTATAGAGTGAATTAGATATTTTTTGGGAAGGCATAACTCCGGATAGAGGACGAATTAAGACTTGGGGTTTGTTTTACTAGATAGAGTATGCCCCAGTGTAGTGCCTTTTGGGGTTGTGGTTTTTCAGAAAGTTATAGGGTTTTTTTAATTAAGAGAAATATGCCCCATTATAGAGATAGGGCTTTTCAATTTGTTGCGGCTGCGCAGTGGCCGCCAGGAGAGCGAGAGTGAGTGAGGGAAGGGGTCTCGTGCAGGCTGAGGTTATAAAAGTAGCTGCTGGCGGCGGGAGGAGAGCCAGCGGTTCCTGGGTGTGTGCACCTGCGGTCCCTTACAGACTGCAGCGACCCATTAGGACTGTGGAGGAGAGGGGTAGCGGCATAGCAGCCGCAGGCTTACCGAAAGTGCTCACTACTGAGCAATATGGTCCCCTTACCCGAAGTGGGAGCCGCAGCGGGAGGAATAGCTGGAGTTGCGCCGCAGGAGAAAGTCAGAGGACATCCAGAAGAGACATCCGGTGCAGCGCTGACTCCTGACTGACAGCGCTTGCCTACTGAGCGGTGTGGTACCCCCACACCTGAAGCGGGTGCGGGAGCGGCAGCGGCAGCCGGAGAAGACAGCTGTGCTGCACGGAAGAAGTCAGGCAGCAGCACCAGCGGGCTGAGGTGGGGAGGATCAGTATGGTCCCTTACGTGCGGCTCACATTCAGATCCATCCGGCTCCCTTCCCCTCCTCCCCTGCACCCTTAGCAGCCTGCCCCCACATCTCATTCACCCACCGCCGCAGACTCCTCCCCCACACGGTTATTATAATAAGGCCACCCCCCTACCCCCTTCCCTCCCTGCTGTGTGTCCAGCCACCCCCCCCTCACCTGCTGTGTGTCCGGCCTACCACCCCCCCTCACCTGCTGTGTGTCCAGCCCCCCCCCCTCACCTGCTGTGTGTCCAGCCCCCCCCCCCTCACCTGCTGTGTGTCCGGCCTACCCCCCCCCCTCCCTGCTGTGTGTCCAGCCACCCCCCCCCTCACCTGCTGTGTGTCTGGCCTACCCCCCCCCTGCTGTGTCCAGCCCCCCCCCTCCCTGCTGTGTGTCCGGCCTACCCCCCCCCCCTCCCTGCTGTTTGTCTGGCCTACCCCCCCCCTCCCTGCTGTGTGTCCAGACCCCCCCCCTCACCTGCTGTGTGTCCAGCCACCCCCCCCTCACCTGCTGTGTGTCCGGCCTACCCCCCCTCCCTGCTGTTTGTCCAGCCACCCTCCCCTCCCCTGCTGTGTGTCCGGCGGCCTACCCCCCCCCTCCCTGCTGTGTGTCCGGCCTACCCCCCCCCTCACCTGCTGTGTGTCCAGCCCCCCCCCTCACCTGCTGTGTGTCCAGCCCCCCCTCCTCCCCTGCTGTGTGTCCGGCCTACCCCCCCCCCTCCCTGCTGTTTGTCCGGCCACCCTCCCCTCCCCTGCTGTTTGTCCGGCCACCCTCCCCTCCCCTGCTGTGTGTCCGGCCACCCTCCCCTCCCCTGCTGTGTGTCCGGCCACCCTCCCCTCCCCTGCTGTGTGTCCGGCCTACCCCCCCTCACCTGCTGCGTGTCCAGCCCCCCCCTCACCTGCTGCATGTCCAGCCCCCCCCACCTGCTGTGTGTCCAGCCCCCCCCCCCTCACCTGCTGTGTGTCCAGCCCCCCCCTCACCTGCTGTGTGTCCAGGCCCCCCCCTCACCTGCTGTGTGTCCAGCCCCCCCCCTCACCTGCTGTGTGTCCAGCCCCCCCTCACCTGCTGTGTGTCCAGCCACCCCCCCTCCCCTGCTGTGTGTCCGGCCTACCCCCCCCCTCTCTCCCTGCTGTTTGTCCGGCCACCCTCCCCTCCCCTGCTGTGTGTCCTGCCTACCCCCCCTCCCTGCTGTGTGTCCAGCCACCCCCCCCTCACCTGCTGTGTGTCCGGCCTACCCTCCCCCCCCCTCCCCTCCCCTGCTGTTTGTCTGGCCACCATCCCCTCCCCTCCCCTGCTGTGTGTTCGGCAACTCCCCCCTCTTCCTGCTGTGTTCGGCCACCCCCTCCCCTCCCTGCCGTGTGTCCGGTCACCCTCCCCTCTCTGCTGTGTGTCCAGCCACCCCCACCCCCTCTCTGCTGTGTGTCCGGCCACCCCCCCAGACACGCAGCGCCTGACACACACAGACATGCAACGCCTGACACGCATACTAATATGCAGCGCCTGACACACGCACACACACAGCACCTGACACACACACACACACACACACACACAGCACCTGACACACACGCACACACACAGCACCTGACACACACACACACAGCACCTGACACTAACACGGACCTGACACACGCGCATACACTCACACGCAGCACCTGACACACACGCAGCACCTGACACACGCACACACAGACGCAGCACCTGACACTCACACGGACCTGACACACACGCACACACGCGGCGCCTGACGCACATAGACACGCGGCGCCTGACGCACACGCGGCGCCTGACGCACACGCGGCGCCTGACGCACACGCGGCGCCTGACAGACACGCGGCGCCTGACAGACACGCGGCGCCTGACACACACGCACAGGCAGCGCCTGGCACACACGCACAGGCAGCGCCTGGCACACACGCAGCGCCTGACACACATAGACACGCAGCGCCTGACACACACAGACACGCAGCGCCTGACACACACAGACACGCAGCGCCTGACACACAGGCAGCGCCTGACACACACGCACACGCACAGGCAGCTCCTGACACACGCAGCGCCTGACACACGCAGCGCCTGACACACACGCACCTGACACTCACATGCTCCTGACACACGCAGCACCTGACATACTCACACGCAGCACCTAACACACACGCAGACACGCAGCATCTGACACACACACACGCAGCACCTGACACACACACGCAGCACCTGACACACAAACACGACGACACGCAGCGCCTGACACACACGCAGACACGCAGCGCCTGACACACACGCAGACACGCAGCGCCTGACACACACGCAGACA